>NW_021941469.1:0-24996 GCF_902148855.1 Sphaeramia orbicularis | reverse complement strand
GCAGGACTGGCTCTGATGGGTTCCGGTTGTCTGGGTCTGGTTCTGGTTCTGGTTCTGGTGGTGGATGTGCTGCTCTGACAGTAGGATGTGGTGTCTGTGTTCATTGTTCTTCTGTGTATCTGATGTGCACATTAATCAGAGGAATGACCTTTGTCCCATTATTAACAGTTTCCCAGTATCTCCTCTCAGTATCTCCTCTCAGTGTCTCCTCTCAGTGTCTCCTCTCAGTGTCTCCTCTCAGTATCTCCTCTCAGTATCTCCTCTCAGTATCTCCTCTCAGTGTTTCCTCTCAGTGTCTCCTCTCAGTATCTCCTCTCAGTGTCTCCTCTCAGTGTCTCCTCTCAGTATCTCTCTCAGTACTCCTCTCAGTATCTCCTCTCAGTATCTCCTCTCAGTGTCTCCTCTCAGTATCTCCTCTCATGTCTCCTCTCAGTATCTCCTCTCAGTACTCCTCTCAGTATCTCCTCTCAGTGCTCTCTCAGTCTCCTCTCAGTATCTCCTCTCAGTATCTCCTCTCAGTGTCTCCTCTCAGTATCTCCTCTCAGTGTCTCCTCTCAGTACTCCTCTCAGTATCTCCTCTCAGTGTCTCCTCTCAGTATCTCCTCTCATGTCTCCTCTCAGTGTCTCCTCTCAGTATCTCCTCTCAGTGTCCTCTCAGTGTCTCCTCTCAGTATCTCCTCAGTGTCTCCTCTCAGTGTCTCCTCTCAGTATCTCCTCTCAGTGTCTCCTCTCAGTGTCTCCAAAGGTTCCAAACACTAGGAATGTTCATACTCCAGCTGTGGAGTTGGAGTGGAGGAGCGCACATGTCCAGGTCATTTCAGTCTTTATCCATCTGAACGTGAGCGTGGAAAAGGGCGTACACCAGGTTTATGTGTACGCAGGCTTTATACATGAGGCCCCTGGTGTCCACAGGTTCAGGGTTCAGGTTTGTGAGGACCGGTCCACATTGCACAGATGGACGAGTCCAGACCCCCCCCCCCCACACACACACACCACACACACTGTGTTTCAGGGACGTGCACAGGTAGACCTGAGGTGTCCTGAAGACCCGCCCCTCTGGCCTCGGTGCCCTTCTGAGGATCGTTTTTTTTGTTTTTTGTTTTTTTAAATTATGTATTTTTTTCCTCATTAAAGAAGACAACAGAGTCTGCACTGACATGACATTCTAATCCTAGGTTTAATATTCAGTTAATCCAAGTCATTCCCAGTGTTCACCTGTTCACTGCTGCCTTTGACTAAAGGCTTTTGACTTTTTACATTTTATATTCTCTTTGAAACTCTGCACTGCAACTTTTACTTTAATATGTGTGTGTTTTATTTTTATTTTATTTTATTTGATTTTATGTGTTGTTTTCTTACTCGCTGTTTTTAATCATCTTATATATGTTTCTTTTATAATGTTTTTAAATGTGTTTCTTTTTGTTCCTTTTATTTCAATGTCCTGTGTGAAGCACCTTGAATTGCCCTGTTGCTGAAATGTGCGATACAAATAAACTGGCCTGCCAGTGCTCCTCCTGTCTCCGCCTCTCTCTCCTGCTCAGTTCGGTCGCAGCTCTGCTGTTGCAGATCTCACATCTCATGGCAGGACCGGACTGAGACTCATTTTCAGCCCTGGAGTTTAGACCCCAGACCGGCCCACTTTAGATCAGGACTGATTCTTCTTCAGA
This sequence comes from Sphaeramia orbicularis, assembly GCF_902148855.1. Taxonomy (NCBI): domain Eukaryota; kingdom Metazoa; phylum Chordata; class Actinopteri; order Kurtiformes; family Apogonidae; genus Sphaeramia; species Sphaeramia orbicularis. The sequence goes on along the minus strand of NW_021941469.1, from coordinate 23,329 downwards.
TGCTGTCAGTGTAAGCGTCCATGTCCTGTTCATCTGTCATTAGTGGTTCAGGTTGTGCTGCTGAGCTGCTCCTCTGTCATCAGTAGACTCTGCTCTCCCTTTCACACTTCCTCCAGTTTCTCTAGACTCTCCTGCACCTGGATCACAATAAAAAATAATATCTACAGACATTTGGACTTACTGAACCAGTTCAGATCTTTACACTGGCTAAATATGCAGGTTTATTTAATATTACTTTATGCTGTTGCCTTTCAGTTGTGGACTTTGTGTATTTACTGTCTCACTTTTTATAATAAAAAATAAAACAGGTCAGGACTATGGTTTGGGTCTAGACAGTGGTTTTAGTGGAACTACTGCTTGTTCACAGTCTGTTCCAACAGCTCACCTTTTCCTTCCATCCTGACAGGAACAATCCCCTCATCACTACTGGCTCCTGGCTCTGCTTCTGACACTAAAGCACAGTTTAAATGCTCTGAATTCTCAGCACAAATCTTCTGTTTCCAAAGCCTTGGTGTCAGTTTCATTCATGTAGTGCTGAATCATCTCAGATACCTTTCATACTGAACAGGCCTACACCATACTCTTCATTGGAGCCTGTTTCTTCTAATCCTCTTCCCTCTCTGATCAGTCCTACCTGCCCACTCTGGACTTGTGGGCTCATGGCTGCTGTCTGCTGCTGGATCTGCTTTCTGACTCTGAGGAGCTACAAGACAAAGTTTCCCACTTCTGTGGCCTCGCATCAGACTATTATTAAATGACAGAACCTTATGTTCCACGCCACAATGCCACACAATTCACTGACTCCATAATTAACTCACTTTAAAGGTGCTTTACCCGGTTCATCGTTCTCATGAGTTGTTTCCAACTGGAGGTGTTTTTGTGAAAAAGTTTCAGATTTTGTCACATTTGGCTGCGTTTGCTCCAGAGCTTTCCTCTTTTTCACTCTTGCCTTCTCCACACCACCCTTGTTCTTTTATTCTCCATGTTTCAAACAATAAAAAAGCTGAGCATCCACAGCCTACAGAGCACAGATGGTATCTGCTCCACAGATGGTCTGTCCTCCACAGATGGTCTGTGCTCCACAGATGGTCTATGCTCCACAGATGGTCTGTGCTCCAAAGATGGTATCTGCTCCACAGATGGTCTATGCTCCACAGATGGTCTATGCTCCACAGATGGTATCTGCTCCACAGATGGTCTGTGCTCCACAGATGGTCTATGCTCCACAGATGGTATCTGCTCCACAAAAGGTCTATGCTCCACAGATGGTCTATGCTCCACAGATGGTCTGTGCTCCACAGATGGTCTGTGCTCCACAGATGGTCTATGCTCCACAGATGGTCTACTGCTCCACAGATGGTCTGTGCTCCCCAGATGGTCTATGCTCCACAGATGGTCTGTGCTCCACAGATGGTCTGTGCTCCACAGATGGTCTATGCTCCACAGATGGTCTGTCCTCCACAGATGGTCTGTGCTCCACAGATGGTCTATGCTCCACAGATGGTCTGTGCTCCACAGATGGTCTATGCTCCACAGATGGTCTGTGCTCCAAGATGGTATCTGCTCCACAGATGGTCTATGCTCCACAGATGGTCTATGCTCCACAGATGGTATCTGCTCCACAGATGGTCTGTGCTCCACAGATGGTCTATGCTCCACAGATGGTATCTGCTCCACAAAGGTCTATGCTCCACAGATGGTCTATGCTCCACAGATGGTCTGTGCTCCACAGATGGTCTGTGCTCCACAGATGGTCTATGCTCCACAGATGGTCTGTCCTCCACAGATGGTCTGTGCTCCACAGATGGTCTATGCTCCACAGATGGTCTGTGCTCCACAGATGGTCTATGCTCCACAGATGGTCTGTGCTCCACAGATGGTCTGTGCTCCACAGATGGTCTATGCTCCACAGATGGTCTGTCCTCCACAGATGGTCTGTGCTCCACAGATGGTCTATGCTCCACAGATGGTCTGTGCTCCACAGATGGTCTATGCTCCACAGATGGTCTGTGCTCCAAAGATGGTATCTGCTCCACAGATGGTCTATGCTCCACAGATGGTCTATGCTCCACAGATGGTATCTGCTCCACAGATGGTCTGTGCTCCACAGATGGTCTATGCTCCACAGATGGTATCTGCCTCCACAAAAGGTCTATGCTCCACAGATGGTCTATGCTCCACAGATGGTCTGTGCTCCACAGATGGTCTATGCTCCACAGATGGTCTATGCTCCACAGATGGTCTGTGCTCCACAGATGGTCTATGCTCACAGATGGTCTGTGCTCCACAGATGGTCTGTGCTCCACAGATGGTCTATGCTCCACAGATGGTCTGTGCTCCACAGATGGTCTATGCTCCAAAGATGGTCTGTGCTCCACAGATGGTCTGTGCTCCACAGATGGTCTATGCTCCACAGATGGTCTGTGCTACACAGATGGTCTATGCTCCACAGATGGTCTGTGCTCCACAGATGGTCTATGCTCCACAGATGGTATCTGCTCCAAAGATGGTCTGTACTCCACAGATGGTATCTGCTCAAAAGATGGTCTATGCTCCACAGATGGTCTGTGCTCCACAGATGGTCATTGCTCCACAGATGGTCTATGCTCCACAGATGGTCTGTGCTCAACAGATGGTCTGTGCTCCACAGATGGTCTATGCTCCACAGATGGTATCTGCTCCACAGATGGTCTGTGCTCCACAGATGGTCTATGCTCCACAGATGGTCTGTGCTCCACAGATGGTCTATGCTTCACAGATGGTCTGTGCTCAAAAGATGGTCTATGCTTCACAGATGGTATCTGCTCCACAGATGGTCTGTGCTCCACAGATGGTCTGTGCTCCACAGATGGTCTATGCTCCACAGATGGTCTGTGTTCCACAGATGGTCTGTGCTCCACTGATTGGTCTGTGCTCCACAGATGGTCTGTGCTCCACAGATGGTATCTGCTCCACAGATGGTCTATGCTCCACAGATGGTCTGTGCTCAACAGATGGTCTGTGCTCCACAGATGGTCTATGCTCCACAGATGGTATCTGCTCCACAGATGGTCTGTGTTCCACAGATGGTCTATGCTCCACAGATGGTCTGTGCTCCACAGATGGTCTATGCTTCACAGATGGTCTGTGCTCAAAAGATGGTCTATGCTTCACAGATGGTATCTGCTCCACAGATGGTCTGTGCTCCACAGATGGTCTGTGCTCCACAGATGGTCTATGCTCCACAGATGGTCTGTGTTCCACAGATGGTCTGTGCTCCACTGATTGGTCTGTGCTCCACAGATGGTCTGTGCTCCACAGATGGTATCTGCTCCACAGAGGGTCTGTGCTCCAAAGATGGTCTATGCTCCACAGATGGTATCTGCTCAACAGATGTCTGTGCTCCACAGAGGTATCGGCTCCACAGATGGTCTGTGCTCCAAAGATGGTCTATGCTCCACAGATGGTCTATGCTCCACAGATGATATCTGCTCCACAGATGGTCTATGCTCTACAGATGGTCTGTGCTCCACAGATGGTCTGTGCTCCACAGATGGTATCTGCTCCAAAGATGGTCTGTGCTCCACAGATGGTATCTGCTCCACAGATGGTCTGTGCTCCACAGATGGTCTATGCTCCACAGACGGTCTGTGCTCCACAGATGGTATCTGCTCCACAGATGGTCTATGCTCCACAGATGGTCTATGCTCCAAAGATGGTCTATGCTCCACAGATGGTATCTGCCCAACAGATGGTCTATGTTCCACAGATGGTCTGTGCTCCACAGATGGTCTGTGCTCTACAGATGGTATCTTCCTCCACAGATGGTCTGTGCTCCACAGATGGTCTATGCTCCACAGATGGTCTGTGCTCCACAGATGTCTATGCTCCACAGATGGTCTGTGCTCCACAGATGGTATCTGCTCAGCAGATGGTCTGTGCTCCACAGATGGTCTATGCTACACAGATGGTCTGTGCTCCACAGATGGTCTATGCTCCACAGATGGTCTGTGCTCCACAGATTGGTGTGCTCCAATGATGATATCTGCTCCACAGATGGTCTTTGCTCACAGATGGTCTGTGCTCCACAGATGGTCTGTGCTCCACAGATGGTATCCTCTCCACAGATGGTCTATGCTCCATAGATGGTCTTTGCTTCCACAGATGGTCTGTACTCCACAGATGGTCTGTGCTCCACAGATGGTATCCTCTCCACAGATGGTCTATGCTCCACAGATGGTCTGTGCTCCAAAGATGGTCTATGCTCCACAGATGGTCTGTGCTCCACAGATGGTCTATGCTCCACAGATGGTCTGTGCTCCACAGATGGTCTATGCTCCACAGATGGTCTGTGCTCCACAGATGGTCTATGCTCCAAAGATGGTCTATGCTCACAGATGGTCTGTCCTCCACAGATGGTCTGTGCTCCACAGATGGTATCTGCTCCACAGATGGTCTATGCTCCACAGATGGTCTGTGCTCCACAGATGGTCTGTGCTCCACAGAGGGTATCTGCTCCACAGAGGGTATCTGCTCCACAGATGGTCTATGCTCCACAGATGGTCTGTGCTCCACAGATGGTATCTGCTCCATAGATGGTATCTGCTCCACAGATGGTCTATGCTCCCCAGATGGTCTGTGCTCCACAGATGGCCAATGCTCCACAGATGGTCTATGTTCCACAGATGGTCTGTGCTCCACAGATGGTCTGTTCTCCACAGATGGTATCTGCTCCACAGATGGTCTTTGCTCCACAGATGGTCTGTGCTCCACAGATGGTCTATGCTCCACAGATGGTATCTGCTCCACAGATGGTCTACGCTCCACAGATGGTCTGTGCTCCACAGATGGTCTATGCTCCACAGATGGTCTGTGCTCCACAGATGGTCTATGCTCCACAGATGGTATCTGCTCCACAGATGGTCTATGCTCCACAGATGGTCTGTGCTCCACAGATGGTCTGTGCTCCACAGATGGTCTATGCTCCACAGATGGTCTGTGCTCCACAGATGGTCTGTGCTCCACAGATGGTCTATGCTCCACAGATGGTATCTGCTCCACAGATGGTCTATGCTCCACAGATGGTCTGTGCTCCACAGATGGTCTGTGCTCCACAGATGGTCTATGTTCCACAGATGGTCTGTGCTCCACAGATGGTCTGTTCTCCACAGATGGTATCTGCTCCACAGATGGTCTTTGCTCCACAGATGGTCTGTGCTCCACAGATGGTCTGTGCTCCACAGATGGTATCTGCTCCACAGATGGTCTGTGCTCCACAGATGGTATCTGCTCCACAGATGGTCTATGCTCCACAGATGGTCTGTGCTCCACAGATGGTCTATGCTCCACAGATGGTCTGTGCTCCACAGATGGTATCTGCTCCACAGATGGTCTGTGCTCCACAGATAGTCTATGTTCCACAGATGGTCTGTGCTCCACAGATGGTCTGTGCTCCACAGATGGTATCTGCTCCACAGATGGTCTGTGCTCCACAGATGGTCTATGCTCCACAGATGGTCTGTGCTCCACAGATGGTCTGTGCTCCACAGATGGTATCTGCTCCACAGATGGTCTGTGCTCCACAGATAGTCTATGCTCCACAGATGGTCTGTGCTCCACAGATGGTCTGTGCTCCACAGATGGTATCTGCTCCACAGATGGTCTTTGCTCCACAGATGGTCTATGCTCCACAGATGGTCTATGCTCCACAGATGGTCTATGTTCCACAGATGGTCTGTGCTCCACAGATGGTCTGTGCTCCACAGATGGTATCTGCTCCACAGATGGTCTGTGCTCCACAGATGGTCTATGCTCCACAGATGGTCTGTGCTCCACAGATGGTCTGTGCTCCACAGATGGTATCTGCTCCACAGATGGTCTGTGCTCCACAGATAGTCTATGCTCCACAGATGGTCTGTGCTCCACAGATGGTCTGTGCTCCACAGATGGTATCTGCTCCACAGATGGTCTTTGCTCCACAGATGGTCTATGCTCCACAGATGGTCTATGCTCCACAGATGGTCTGTGCTCCACAGATGGTATCTGCTCCACAGATGGTCTATGCTCCACAGATGGTCTGTGCTCCACAGATGGTCTGTGCTCCACAGATGGTATCTGCTCCACAGATGGTCTGTGCTCCACAGATAGTCTATGCTCCACAGATGGTCTGTGCTCCACAGATGGTCTGTGCTCCACAGATGGTATCTGCTCCACAGATGGTCTGTGCTCCACAGATGGTCTATGCTCCACAGATGGTCTATGCTCCACAGATGGTCTGTGCTCCACAGATGGTCTGTTCTCCACAGATAGTCTATGCTCCACAGATGGTCTGTGTTCCACAGATGGTCTATTCTCCACAGATATTCTATGCTCCACAGATGGTCTGTGCTCCACAGATGGTCTGTGCTCCACAGATGGTCTGTGCTCCACAGATGGTCTGTTCTCCACAGATAGTCTATGCTCCACAGATGGTCTGTGCTCCACAGATGGTCTATTCTCCACAGATATTCTATGCTCCACAGATGGTCTGTGCTCCACAGATGGTATCTGCTCCACAGATGGTCTTTGCTCCACAGATGGTCTATGCTCCACAGATGGTCTATGCTCCACAGATGGTCTGTGCTCCACAGATGGTCTGTTCTCCACAGATAGTCTATGCTCCACAGATGGTCTGTGTTCCACAGATGGTCTATTCTCCACAGATATTCTATGCTCCACAGATGGTCTGTGCTCCACAGATGGTCTGTGCTCCACAGATGGTCTGTTCTCCACAGATAGTCTATGCTCCACAGATGGTCTGTGCTCCACAGATGGTCTATTCTCCACAGATATTCTATGCTCCACAGATGGTCTGTGCTCCACAGATGGTCTGTGCTCCACAGATGGTATCTGCTCCACAGATGGTCTGTGCTCCACAGATAGTCTATGTTCCACAGATGGTCTGTGCTCCACAGATGGTCTGTGCTCCACAGATGGTATCTGCTCCACAGATGGTCTGTGCTCCACAGATGGTCTATGCTCCACAGATGGTCTGTGCTCCACAGATGGTCTGTTCTCCACAGATAGTCTATGCACCACAGATGGTCATTGCTCCACAGATGGTCTGTGCTCCACAGATGGTCTATGCTCCACAGATGGTCTGTGCTCCACAGATGGTCTATTCTCCACAGATATTCTATGCTCCACAGATGGTCTGTGCTCCACAGATGGTCTGTGCTCCACAGATGGTCTGTTCTCCACAGATAGTCTATGTTCCACAGATGGTCTGCGCTCCACAGATGGTCTATTCTCCACAGATATTCTATGCTCCACAGATGGTCTGTGCTCCACAGATGGTCTGTGCTCCACAGATGGTATCTGCTCCACAGATGGTCTTTGCTCCACAGATGGTCTATGCTCCACAGATGGTCTATGCTCCACAGATGGTCTGTGCTCCACAGATGGTCTGTTCTCCACAGATAGTCTATGCTCCACAGATGGTCTGTGCTCCACAGATGGTCTATTCTCCACAGATATTCTATGCTCCACAGATGGTCTGTGCTCCACAGATGGTCTGTGCTCCACAGATGGTCTGTGCTCCACAGATGGTCTATTCTCCACAGATATTCTATGCTCCACAGATGGTCTGTGCTCCACAGATGGTCTGTGCTCCACAGATGGTATCTGCTCCACAGATGGTCTGTGCTCCACAGCTACAGTACAGAGCTACTAACCGCATGCACGGACACATGACATCAGGTCACAGAGCGTCTGCAAAAAAGAGGAAGAAAACAAACAGTTTTCTAGTAGAGGGGGTGTGGCCCAGGAACAGCAGCTGCAGATTATGTGATCAGCTCAGTGGTATGACTGAACACCCCCCCACCCCCACCCCCTAAAATAAATAAATAAATAAACTATTAAATACATATTCAAAGTGAACTCCAGCCCTCGTGGCCTAAATAATATACTGGCCCACCGGGAATTGTCCCGGTCCTCCCGATTAGCCGGTCCGGGCCTGACTCATGGCCTCGACTTTTTGTAAGAGACAACCTGGTCAGAACAGCGGAGCCTTTGACTGACAGCTGGTGAACACACTCTGTGTCCTGGTCCACCTGTTTGGCTGCGTAGTGTAGCCAGTAAGCTAACCATAAACTAATGATAGGCCAACACTAGTGGGTGTCAGCCGATCAGCTGTCACAAGCACAGAGGCCACAGAGGTCACAGAGGTCACACAGAGGTCACACAGGTGACACAGAGGTCACAGAGGTCACACAGAAGTCACACAGGTCACACAGAGGTCACACAGGTCACACAGAGGTCACACAGGTGACACAGAGGTCACAGAGGTCACACAGAAGTCACACAGGTCACACAGAGGTCACACAGGTCACACAGAGGTCACAGAGGTCATACAGAGGTCACACAGGTCACACAGGTCACACAGAGGTCACACAGGTCACACAGAGGTCACAGAGGTCACACAGAAGTCACAGAGGTCACACAGGTCACACAGAGGTCACACAGGTCACACAGAAGTCACAGAGGTCACACAGGTCACACAGAGGTCACACAGAGGTCACACAGGTCACACAGAGGTCACACAGAGGTCACACAGAAGTCACAGAGGTCACAGAGGTCACACAGAGGTCACACAGGTCACACAGAAGTCACAGAGGTCACACAGAGGTCACACAGAGGTCACGGCCCACGGCCAGGTGATGCTAATTCAGTGCATCTGATCATGTGAGGACAGGTGGAGGGGTGAACCAGCAAATCCATGAAAATCCTCTGCGACTTATTTGTGTGAAAAGTTGTGAGTAGTGTATATTTCCAGAGTCCCACATCTGTAATAGGCTGTTAATCCAAAGTGTGTGTAGAAGTGTGTGTTGTTGTGGTGTCAGGCTGAACAGAGGCAGTGGAGTTTGGAGTTAGTGGGAGTGGAGGACAGGAGCAGATCAGAGGTGAGCACCCAGACTCTAGGCTTCATGTTACGTTCACACTGACTGGAGTATCACACATAATATGAAAGTGAAATCAAATCCCCTTTTTTGGAAATTATTGGGATGTGAAGTTTCAGATTATTAATTATTGTCAAAGTCGTTGTTTGTCATTATAATAAATTACTCGAGCATGAAAAAAAAATCTGTGTCTACAACACAGGTGTCCAACATGTGGCCTGGGGGCCAAATCCGGCCCACCAGAAGGTCCAATCCGGCCCCTGGGATGAATTTGAAATGCAAAAATTACACTGAAGAGATGAACAATCAAGGATGTTCAAATCATTTTAGGTCATTTCAGTCTAAAGTGGATCAGAACCAGTAAAATACTGTCAGAATAACCTGTAAATAATGACAACTGTACATTTGTCTCTGTTTTAGCGTAAAAAAAGTAAAATTACACAAAAATGTTTACATTTACAGACAAGTGTTTTACAAAAAATGTGAATGTCTGAAAAGTCTTAAGAGAAGTATATGGAACTTTAATCATATTCTCCCTGTTAGTTAATGTTTGGTGTATTTGTAGATCCTCTGGGATCTCTAAGTTGTGATTCACTTGTATCAAGCCCGGATTAACCATATGGGAAATTGGGGCAATTGCCCAGGGGCCCGCGACCTCTGAAGGGCCCTGGGTAGCTCGGGCATAACGAAAATATCTGGTTTCTTATTTATTTTGTGAACATGGAGGACACTTCCCTCTCTTTCTAATGTAGTGGATCAGTTTTAGATTATACTGATGCTCATGTGTTCATGTCATCATATGCAGGTGAGTGGCCTTGACAAGAGGCTACAGTGGTGCCCCTGTACTTCTACCAGCATTTACACATTTGTACATCAAAATGCATGTGATGATAGTTAGATATTGAAGTATGGGCTATATTTACACATATTCCTGGAACTTATTCTGTATTTTGTCAGATTATAGGGATCCTGGGGCTGTGATGATGGGGCCCTTGAATATTGTTGCCCAGGGAACAATGAAGTGTTAATGTGGCCCTGACTCGTATAAATGATAAACTGAGGTGGAATATTGTTAACGTTGTTCTTATTTTACTAACACATTTTCAGGTTGTTCATATTTGTTCATGTTGTGTTCAAGTACAATTCGTAGATGTGAACATTTCATGACAGAATTGACTTTTTACACTCCAAAGTTCTTCTCCTATTATTTATATGATTTTTCTGGTCCGGCCCACTTCAGACCAGATTAAGCGTCTGTGACCCCTGAACTAAAATGAGTTCGACCCCCCGGTCTACACTTCACTGTGGAGCACAGTTTGATGTTTCTTATTCATCAGTTGCAGGAAAATTCCAAGACAGGAAAGAGTAAAGAAACAGAAGGAAGTAGACTGTCAGCAGACAGCCCAGGGTACTGGGTCTGTTCTGTCCTGGACCAGACCACAGGTCAGTTCTGCACAGCTGTGTCAGTGTGCAGTTCTAGGTCGGTTCTATGATACTGGTTTGTTCAGGCTGTTCAGGAAATGAGTGACGGTCCTGGTCATGTGACTCAGTTTTGGCTTTGTAGATCTTTCCAGGGTTGGGTGGTTCCTAGTCCTCCTCTGGTCCTGTTTTGCTCCTGGACTCCTCAGACCTGTGCTCAGTGTACTTCACCAGTAGAATGTGTACACTGTTCTGAGGCCGGTGCAGTAACAGTACACTGTTCTGAGGCCGGTGCAGTAACAGTACACTGTTCTGAGGCCGGTGCAGTAACAGTACACTGTTCTGAGGCCGGTGCAGTAACAGTACACTGTTCTGAGGCCGGTGCAGTAACAGTACACTGTTCTGAGGCCGGTGCAGTAACAGTACACTGTTCTGAGGCCGGTGCAGTAACAGTACACTGTTCTTAGGCCGGTGCAGTAACAGTACACTGTTCTGAGGCCGGTGCAGTAACAGTACACTGTTCTGAGGCCGGTGCAGTAACAGTACACTGTTCTTAGGCCGGTGCAGTAACAGTACACTGTTCTGAGGCCGGTGCAGTAACAGTACACTGTTCTGAGGCCGGTGCAGTAACAGTACACTGTTCTTAGGCCGGTGCAGTAACAGTACACTGTTCTGAGGCCGGTGCAGTAACAGTACACTGTTCTGAGGCCGGTGCAGTAACAGTACACTGTTCTTAGGCCGGTGCAGTAACAGTACACTGTTCTGAGGCCGGTGCAGTAACAGTACACTGTTCTGAGGCCGGTGCAGTAACAGTACACTGTTCTGAGGCCGGTGCAGTAACAGTACACTGTTCTTAGGCCGGTGCAGTAACAGTACACTGTTCTGAGGCCGGTGCAGTAACAGTACACTGTTCTGAGGCCGGTGCAGTAACAGTACACTGTTCCGAGGCCGGTGCAGTAACAGTACACTGTTCCGAGGCCGGTGCAGTAACAGTACACTGTTCTTAGGCCGGTGCAGTAACAGTACACTGTTCTGAGGCCGGTGCAGTAACAGTACACTGTTCCGAGGCCGGTGCAGTAACAGTACACTGTTCCGAGGCCGGTGCAGTAACAGTACACTGTTCTGAATACTAATGTGTAATACTGAACAAACACTGATGGAAACTTGTTGTGGACCAGTATTTATGAAAAGCTGCAGATCAGGATGGTGGGACTCGTGCCCTTTTTCGTTGGCTGAGGACCTGCCCCTCTAAATGTCTGTGCACGCCACTGCTGTGTTTCCTAGGTGACCTGGGCCACACCCACATGGACGCTCACACATGCTCGTCGCTGCTTTAGAAACTGTCCATGTGAATGTGAAACCGAATCCAGTCTGAACCGGATCCAGCTTAGACCTGTTAGACCACAGCGGGGTCTGCGTCTGAAAACAGGAACTGGACCACAGTCCTTCTGTGTGCACCCCTGGGGTTAACTCTAGGACAGCACTCTGTGTGGGTGGGGTCGGTGGGAGGGGCCAGTGGGTGGAGTCAGTGGGACGGGGCTGCAGGGCAACAGGTCACTAGTGGTCTCTCAGGGTGGGGGTCTGGACTGCTCTGCTCTGGGGGTGGCTCAGTGTTTGTCCCTGTTGGGGCGGGGGTGGTGGTGGTGGTGGGGCTCTGGGGCGGCTGGTTCCAGGTCCGTGGCCCCTCGACCACATAGGATGATTGAGTGTGTGAGTGTCCTCTGGGGGGGGGGGGGGGGGGGGGGGGCAGTGTGGACAGGTACTGGGGAATGGGGTGGGGGGTCAGTGTGGACAGGTACTGGGGAACGGGGGGGGGGGGGGGGCAGTGTGGACAGGTACTGGGGATGGGGGGGGGGGGGGGGCAGTGTGGACAGGTACTGGGGAACGGGGGGGGGTCAGTGTGGACAGGTACTGGGGAATGGGGGGGGGGGGGCAGTGTGGACAGGTACTGGGGAACGGGGGGGGGTCAGTGTGGACAGGTACTGGGGAATGGGGGGGGGGGTCAGTGTGGACAGGTACTGGGGAACGGGGGGGGGGGGGGGCAGTGTGGACAGGTACTGGGGAATGGGGGGGGGGGGGGGGGCAGTGTGGACAGGTACTGGGGAACGGGGGGGGGTCAGTGTGGACAGGTACTGGGGAATGGGGTGGGGGGTCAGTGTGGACAGGTACTGGGGAACGGGGGGGGGTCAGTGTGGACAGGTACTGGGGAATGGGGTGGGGTCAGTGTGGACAGGTACTGGGGAATGGGGGGGTGGGGGGTCAGTGTGGACGGTGCAGATTCAGAGGCTGGTTTGTGTGTCAACTGTTGGAAACCAAACAGAACTCTGTCTCCATCTGGTGGAGGCTGGAACACCATTACCCAGAATGCCTTTAGACAGGCATGTATACTGATGTAGAACACTTGTAATTAAATCTGAAGATGGTTAAAAACTTAGCTTTGTGCTGAAAAAAAGGTGATTTTCGGCCCATGTTCAGATGTAATTCAAAGTGCTCTTCTTCATTCTAGGAGCTCGTCTTTGTTTCCAGAAGGATCTGAAGGGGTTTGACGCTTTTATTCAAACATCCGTCGGCGCCCCCTGGTGTTCACATGCTAACGCTAGAGTCTGAAGTGAACTCCATTTGAAGCTCTTGGTTTAAATCTGAAACAGGTGTTGAAACAACCTGAAACATCTGAGGGACAGCTGGCGGGGGGGGGTACGGTTCTGTCCTTTTTTGTGTGTTTTTTGTTTGTTTGTGTGTTTTTTTGTTTGTTTTTTTCTTTTCTTCAGTCATCGACTCTGATGCTTTTGTTGAAGCGGTTCCTCTTTTTTTTTCTTCCGCTGTTTGTTTTTTAATTGAAAGGATGAAGACGTGGCAGGAAATCAGCCAATCACAGACGGAGCTGATCAGCTGATCCATGTAAACACTTCCTCTTTCATCCGTCTTCCTCCTCCTCTTATCTTTTCCAATCTTCACCCCCTCCCTCCTTTCTTTCCCAGCAGGCCTCTGTACTGCCCCCCCCACTCCTCTGCCCCCCCCCACTCCTCTGCCCCCCCCCCCCCCCACCGTTCCAATCACCTCTGCTGCTGCTGTTGATTAAGCTCAGACAGATTGTCTGTCCACGACCCAATAACCCCCAGGGCTCTGCCCCCCCCCCCCCCTATTTCATTCCCTCCCTCACCTGTCCCCCCCCACCCCCCCGACCTCCTTTCCTTTCTTCCATCCTCGTCCTTTGTCTCCTTCTGTTTTATTTTTCTTCTTTTTCTGCTTCATCTTTTTTCATCTCATGGATTAAAACGATCGAATGAAAAGAAAATCCACAAATGACCCCCGACTGAAACTGAACGTCTGAAACTGTACAAAAAACAAACGACTGAAGCTGTACGAAAAACAAACGACTGAAACTGTACAAAAAACAAACGACTGAAGCTGTACGAAGAAACAAACGACTGAAACTGTACAAAAAACAAACGACTGAAACTGTACGAAAAAACAAACGACTGAAACTGTACGAAAAAAACAAACGACTGAAACTGTACGAAGAAACAAACGACTGAAAATGTACGAAAAACAAACGACTGAAACTGTACGAAAAAACAAACGACTGAAACTGTACGAAAAAACAAACGACTGAAACTGTACAAAGAAACAAATGACTGAAACTGAACGTCTGAAACTGTACGAAAAACAAACGACTGAAACTGTACGAAAAACAAACGACTGAAGCTGTACAAAGAAACAAACGACTGAAACTGTATGAAAAACAAACGACTGAAACTGTACGAAAAACAAACGACTGAAACTGTACGAAGAAACAAACGACTGAAACTGTACGAAAAACAAACGACTGAAACTGTAGGAAGAAACAACGACTGAAACTGTACGAAAAAACGAACGACTGAAACTGTACGAAGAAACAAACGACTGAAACTGTATGAAAAAACAAACGACTGAAACTGTACGAAAAACAAACGACTGAAACTGTACGAAAAACAAACGACTGAAACTGTACAAAAAAGAAACGACTGAAGCTGTACGAAGAAACAAACGACTGAAACTGTACGAAAAACAAAAGACTGAAACTGTACAAAAAACGAACGACTGAAACTGTACGAAGAAACAAACGACTGAAACTGTACGAAAAACAAACGACTGAAACTGTACAAAAAACAAACGACTGAAGCTGTACGAAGAAACAAACGACTGAAACTGTATGAAAAAACAAACGACTGAAACTGTACGAAAAACAAAAGACTGAAACTATACGAAAAACAAACGACTGAAGCTGTACGAAGAAACAAATGACTGAAACTGTACAAAAAAGAAACGACTGAAACTGTACGAAGAAACAAACGACTGAAACTGTACAAAAAAACAAACGACTAAAACTGTATGAAAAAACTAATGACTGAAACTGTACGAAGAAACAAATGACTGAAACTGAACGTCTGAAACTGTACGAAAAACAAACGACTGAAACTGTACGAAAAACAAACGACTGAAACTGTACGAAGAAACAAACGACTGAAACTGTACGAAGAAACAAACGACTGAAACTGTACGAAAAAAGGCAATTGACTGATTTGACATCAAACAGAAAATAGAAGAAACAGGAGCAGAATAAAAACACGTTAAGTTTATGTAAGGATTAAACTGTTCGTCGTCTCCATGGAAATGGAAGGACAATAATGTCTGTAAAATAAAAGGTCGACCTTAAATGGACGTTTATGTTTCGATTCATTTAGTTTGAATAAACAATGAACAGGTTCCAGAGCAGACACATGTTAAAACAACTTTGTTTGTTTGTTTATTCTGTTTATTTTATTTGTTTATTTTGTTTGTTAGTTCTGTTTATTTTGTTTGTTCTGCTTATTTTGTTTGTTAGTTCTGTTTATTTTGTTTGTTTATTTTGTTTATTTTGTTTGTTAGTCCTGCTTATTTTGTTTGTTTATTTTGTTTGTTAGTTCTGTTTATTTTGTTTGTTAATTCTGTTTATTTTGTTTGTTAGTTCTGTTTATTTTGTTTATTAGTTCTGTTTATTTTGTTTGTTTATTTTGTTTGTTAGTTCTGCTTATTTTGTTTGTTCTGTTTATTTTGTTTGTTTATTTTGTTAGTTCTGCTTATTTTGTTTGTTAGTTCTGTTTGTTTATTTTGTTTGTTAGTTCTGTTTATTTTGTTTATTAGTTCTGTTTATTTTGTTTGTTTATTTTGTTTGTTAGTTCTGCTTATTTTGTTTGTTCTGTTTATTTTGTTTGTTTATTTTGTTAGTTCTGCTTATTTTGTTTGTTAGTTCTGTTTATTTTGTTTGTTAGTTCTGTTTGTTTATTTTGTTTGTTAGTTCTGTTTATTTTGTTTATTAGTTCTGTTTATTTTGTTTGTTAGTTCTGTTTATTTTGTTTGTTTATTTTGTTTGTTAGTTCTGTTTGTTTGTTTATTTTGTTTGTTAGTTCTGTTTGTTTATTTTGTTAGTTCTGCTTATTTTGTTTGTTAGTTCTGTTTGTTTTGTTTATTTTGTTAGTTCTGCTTATTTTGTTTGTTAGTTCTGTTTATTTGTTTGTTAGTTCTGTTTGTTTTATTTGTTGGTTCTGTTTGTTTTGTTTGTTTATTTTGTTAGTTCTGCTTATTTTGTTTGTTAGTTCTGTTTATTTGTTTATTTTGTTTGTTGGTTCTGTTTTTGTTTGTTTATTTTGTTAGTTGTTTATTTTGTTTGTTAGTTCTGTTTGTTTTGTTTATTAGTTCTGTTTATTTTGTTTGTTAGTTCTGTTTATTTTGTTTGTTTATTTTGTTTGTTAGTTCTGTTTGTTTGTTTATTTTGTTTGTTAGTTCTGTTTGTTTATTTTGTTAGTTCTGCTTATTTTGTTTGTTAGTTCTGTTTGTTTTGTTTATTTTGTTAGTTCTGCTTATTTTGTTTGTTAGTTCTGTTTATTTGTTTGTTAGTTCTGTTTGTTTTATTTGTTGGTTCTGTTTGTTTTGTTTGTTTATTTTGTTAGTTCTGCTTATTTTGTTTGTTAGTTCTGTTTATTTGTTTATTTTGTTTGTTGGTTCTGTTTTTGTTTGTTTATTTTGTTAGTTGTTTATTTTGTTTGTTAGTTCTGTTTGTTAGTTCTGTTTGTTTTGTTTATTTTGTTTGTTGGTTGTGTTTTTGTTTGTTTATTTTGTTTGTTAGTTCTGTTTGTTTTGTTTGTTTGTTTGTTTTGTTATTTTGTTTGTTGGTTCTGTCTGTGTTTCCCATGGTTCAGTCTCCTCCTCCTCCTCCTTCTCCTTCTCCTCCTTCTTCTTCTTCTCTCTCTCTCTCTCTCTCTCTCTCTCAGTCCTCTCTGACCCTCAGGTGAAACACAGTGTCACCAGATTAACAACTACAGGATGGAGCACTGTTACCATGGCAACAGAGGAGAGGAGAGGGAGGCAGAGATGGAGTGATTAAAAGAGAGGAGGAGGAGGAAGAGGAGGATCCATCCATCCATCCATCCGTCATCCATCCATCATCCATCCAGTGAATAAAAACTCCAGTTCTTTGGTTCATGTGACTCTTTATTCTTTTTTTGTCGTTTATACATCCAGTGGAACATTTATTTCCCGTCGTCTCCTTCTGTTTGATCAGGTTTCATTCACACACGTACGTCTGTGTCTGATTCAACCACACGGACAAAATCTGATGATTGGATGAAAAAAGAGAAGGAATGAAAAGAAAAGAGGGAACGACGGCTCCTTGAACAGAGAACGACTGAAAGACTGATCTGGATTGGATGAGGTTTGGGCGGGAAAGCCTGTGATTGGACGGTTGAGTTTCCTGTTTAAAACTGGACCAGAGCGTTTCCTGATGGGGTTCAGACTACGGACTGGAACCAGAAGGACCTGGTTCAGACTACGGACTGGAACCAGAAGGACCTGGTTCAGACTATGGACTGGAACCAGAAGGACCCGGTTCAGACTACGGACTGGAACCAGGACCTGACCAGTCCATAGTCTGACCCCATCAGGTCCTCCTGCTCTGGTTCTTTATGTTTTTTGTTTTTTTTTAACTCTGATCGTGGGTAAATGGAAGACGAACTGGACTGGAAGTTCTACGACCTCACAACAAACACTAAACTCGACTCAACACGCGTCGTCATTTTCCTGAACTTTCGTTCAAACGGTATCTGTTGAAACTCAGACACAACAGTTTTATCGGAGCTTCTGTTTGAACGTTTTGGGCTGAAACCAAAAATCTCCTCAGTTGAAGTTTTTCCTTTAATTTCTTTGTCTCGACTTTTTACTGCATCAAAAAATGGAACTCAGCAACGTGAGGTCGAATGCAAACACGTCTGTACCATCGGATCGTAAAATATTAGGAAATGCAGTAACATTAGCAAATGTTAGTATTTGGATGCTTACATTAGCTAACATTAACATTTGGATGCTAACATTAGCTAATATTAGCATTTGAGAACTAACATTAGCTAATGTTAGCATTTGGGTGCTAATAGTAACTAATGTTAGCATTTAGGTGCTAACATTAGCTAATGTTGGTGTTTGGGCGCTAACATTAGCTGATGTTAGTGTTTGGGTGCTAACATTAGCTAATGTTAGTATTTGGGTGGTAACATTAGCTAATGTTGGTGTTTGGGCGCTAACATTAGCTGATGTTAGTGTTTGGGTGCTAACATTAGCTAATGTTAGTATTTGGGTGGTAACATTAGCTAATGTTGGTGTTTGGGTGCTAACATTAGCTAATGTTGGTGTTTGGGTGCTAACATTAGCTGATGTTAGTGTTTGGGTGCTAACATTAGCTAATGTTAGTATTTGGGTGGTAACATTAGCTGATGTTAGTGTTTGGGTGCTAATACTGACTGTGTGTAATATCACAGCATTAGCCTCGTAGCAGGACAGCAAAGTTATGCAGATATTTGATCAAAAATATGACTTTTATGCACTGAGGCTAACGCTGTGTGTTTAGTTTTTGGTTTTTCCATCATTTTCATTCTTTTCGCTGAGTTTTTATGACACGAACAGAACTTGATGACTGTTGAACTGGTCGAACGTCAGAGGAAACGTTTGCGTGTTCGTCTTCCATTTTTTGCTTCAGTTACTGAAAACCTGTATTTCCGAATTTTCAGATCCAAACGTTACAGTGCACAAAATACACCTCCTGATCATGTGACCTTTGTTTACGCTAATACTGTCCACATGGTGGCGCTTTGGTTCGTTTGTTCTCGGGCTTCGTCATCTTTAATTCATCACATAAACATTCATTTAAAAACGCAGATTAATTACGTTAATTTGTTCTGTGACTGCACGTGTGCGATAAAAGACACAATTCACTCATTTGTCTTCCTGTAAATGTTTGGGTTTTTTATAGACTCGTCGTCGTGGCGACAGGCTTCGCCCTCTGAAACGTAGAAGGTCATTAGTGCAACATGAAGGAAACGAACTGAGACCACGAGAAAAGGTTAATTAGAACAAAGCCATGCATTCCAGGGTTAGGCTAGGTGTAAATGTACGCATGCATACGCTGTGGGCTACGGCTGCGAATGACGTTAGCGTTGGAACGCAACGAAAAAAGAAAAAAAACAAACATGTGACACATGAACAGAAATGCCCCAAACCCCCAGGAAAGAGTTTTCCATCCATTAGAAACAGGTCGATAGAAGACGAACAGGTTTCAGTTTTGGTTTCAGCTTCAACCATGAAAAGAATCACAACCAAAAACACACAAAAGGTTTTTCACAAAGTTTAAAAGATTAAAGTCACAAAAAAGGACGAAAGTGAAGAATGAGTTTAGCACGAAGACTGGACGAGTGTCTGTGAGGTATATATGCACCAGTTAGACCAGCACGGACCAGTACAGACCAGTACAGACCAGTTTGGACCAGTACAGACCAGTTTGGACCAGTACAGACCAGCACGGGTTAGGCCAGTATGGACCGGCACGGACCAGTATGGGTCAGTACAGGTTAGACCAGTACGGACCAGCACAGACCAGTATGGACCAGTACAGGTTAGACCAGTCCAGGTTAGACCAGTACAGACCAGTCCAGGTTAGACCAGTGGATCTGAAGCGGTGGTCCTGTGTGGAGCGCAGACGGATCAGGACAAACATCTTTGGTTTCTTTGGTTTCATCGACATGATTTAAAGGACAAATGTTCAGTCAATGAAGTTCAGGTTCAGGTTCAGGTTCTGGTTCAGGTTCTGGTTCAGGTTCTGGTTCAGGTTCTGTTTCTGACTTAGAACAGTTCTGCTTTTACAAACACACAAACTCTGGAACAGGTGTTGGCGTGGTTCCAAACAGGTGGGTGTGGTTCCATCCATGCAGACAGCGACAGTTGAAACAGAGGCTCATGAAGCTTCAGCTGCTGAATCTGCTCTAGAACCACAGAGAACCTGAACAGACGCAGAACCTGAACAGACGCAGACCTGGGTCAGTACCTGCTTCAGATGGAAACACCGGAAACATCCACTGACCAGTTTGTGCTCAGAGGAAGAAGCATGTGCACATCAAAGGAAACTGTCTGGACTGTCTGCGTCTGCGTCTACATCTGTGTCTGCATCTGTGTCTACGTCTGCATCTGTGTGTACATCTGCATCTGTGTCTACATCTGCATCTACATCTGCATCTGTGTCTACATCTGCATCTGTGTCTGCGTCTACATCTGCATCTGTGTCTGCATCTGCATCTACATCTGCATCTGTGTCTACATCTGCATCTACATCTGCATCTGTGTCTACATCTGCATCTACATCTGCATCTGTGTCTACATCTGCATCTGTGTCTGCGTCTACATCTGCATCTGTGTCTGCATCTGCGTCTATGTCTGCATCTGCGTCTACATCTGCATCTACATCTGCATCTGTGTCTGCATCTACATCTGCGTCTACATCTGCATCTGTGTCTGCGTCTACATCTGCATCTGTGTCTGCATCTGCGTCTATGTCTGCATCTGCGTCTACATCTGCATCTGTGTCTGCGTCTACATCTGTGTCTGCGTCTACATCTGCGTCTGCATCTGTGTCTACGTCTGCATCTGCGTGTACATCTGCATCTGCGTCTACATCTGCATCTACATCTGTGTCTGCATCTACATCTGCATCTGTGTCTGCGTCTACATCCGCATCTGTGTCTGCATCTGCGTCTACATCTGCATCTGTGTCTGCGTCTACATCCGCATCTGTGTCTGCATCTGCGTCTATGTCTGCATCTGCGTCTACATCTGCATCTGTGTCTGCGTCTACATCTGTGTCTGCGTCTACATCTGCGTCTGCATCTGTGTCTACGTCTGCATCTGCGTGTACATCTGCATCTGCGTCTACATCTGCATCTACATCTGTGTCTGCATCTACATCTGCATCTGTGTCTGCATCTACATCTGCATCTGTGTCTGCATCTACATCTGCATCTGTGTCTGCGTCTACATCCGCATCTGTGTCTGCATCTGCGTCTACATCTGCATCTGTGTCTGCATCTGCGTCTACATCTGCATATGCATCTCTGTCTACATCTGCGTCTGCATCTACGTCTGCATCTGCGTCGACATCTGCGACTACATCTACATCTGCGTCTACATCTGTGACTACATCTACATCTACGTCTGCATCTGCGTCTATATCTGCGTCTGCATCTGCGACTACATCTTCATCTGCGCCTTCGTCTGCGTGGATGGAAGCAGCTCCTGTTGGTCAGGTGGTCTTTGGTCGTTTCTTTCTACATGTCGCCTCCTCGTCACCTGAACCAGACTGAACATCCTCTGGGTTCGTTGATCATTCAGCGATCGTCAGAACATGAGTGGACGCAGTGCTGAGTGAGTGGAAGGTGATTGGACAAACGGATTTCAACACATTCAGACGTCAACGTCCAAACATTCACAACAAACGTTCGTCTGCGTCTTAACGTAAAACAAACAATAAATTAACAGGTAGAAGCACTGCATCTCAGATGCAACCAACATTCTTAAATGCTCATAAATATTCATTAAAAAACAATTATATCTAATTAAATAACATTAAATTAGTGTTAAGTACAAAACTAGTGCATTCTAAAACAGCTGATAAATAAATAAATACATCCAACAGAAGAAAACATGGTCAACTTTGGCAAAGCTAATCATTCAGGGTGAAAGGTTCACAGGGAGATTTGGCAACGAAACATGGTCACTTCAACGATTTCTCAATTCAAAGTGAAATAAATTACATGAAATAAAAAGCACATGTTGCAAAAACAGGAACATAGTAACAGTTCAACTGAAACAAGCTGTCAGTCCTCTTTGGACGTTTTTTGGTTTGGTTCTTTTTGGTTTGTTTGGCAGGATCGGCCCTTATCATACACGGGGATGGAAAATGGCCGCCACCGCCGTAACCCTGAGCCCCGCCCCTCTGTGGGCATGGCCGGCAGGATGTGCGGGTCAGGTAGGTGGAGGGTTTCTTTGGACTAGAAGCTTCGATACAGAAGAGAAAAAACTCCGGCTAAAGCTATCGACCGATCTGTGAGCAGTTCCTTCGCAGGCGTCGGTGTTTTTGGTTTCATTTATTGTACGTTTGAAGCAGCAGCAAAGTCCTCCGTCCCCAAAACAACGCGCTAACGGTTTGTTAGCTATGTACAGTTGGCATTGGGTCTTCAACATGGCAGCGTGGGAGGAGCTAAAGGAAGGACTTAGAGATAATCAATAGACAAATAGATCGATGCTTTTCTACACAAATCAACAGGTCTTTGTTTTCACGCCAAAATTCCAACTAGTTAGCAGCGATGCTAACCCTAGTTAGCAGTGATGCTAACTGAACTATTTCATCACTTGATTTTCAACTTTTTTCTTTGGTCAAGTTTCACAAACGTGTCCAATTATAAACGACAAATAGTTTTTCAATTACAACAGAAAAATAAGATTAGTTTAGCTCAAACTGGACCCAGGTCTGGCCTGGGTCCAGTTCTAAACCTAACCCCAGACCTGGGTCCAGGTTAGGGTTAGGGTCGATGCTAGAACTGGTCCAACCCGGCTGGGTTTGGTTTGTGTAGAAAAGGTCAAAGGTCAGAGAAGTGAGTAAAGGGAACTCAGGGGATCTGGTCCAGGTCTGGGATCTGGATTTGAGGAGGTGGGAGGAGTCGACGTACAGAAGGAAGTCTTTGGTATAAACTGTACGTCGTCAGTTTCTCCACCGTCGCAGGCTTTACCCAATGACAGACGACGGCTTCAACCCAAAAAACCACCAGAGTTGACCTGAAAGAAATGAAGGGTTCATCCGTTTATCGTCAACACTGATCAGAAACAAACGGCAGACGCTTGAATCTGTGTCTGGGTCCGGGTCTGGGTCCAGGTCTGGGTGTGTGGGACCTGAAGGCGGTGCTGTGGGGGGGCAGATTCCTGCGGGTGGAGTCTGTCGGAGGTAGACGGTGTCCTGTTGAAGGAAAAGGCTGAAGGTTCAGACGCCGCACGCGCTCAGTGTCTGTGAAAGGGGCGGGGTTAGTGGACGGCGCGGTGACGCCATGTTGAGACCCAATGCTGCGCATGTCAGACGGAGGCGTCTGATTGGACTGTGGGGTGTTTCGGTGGGAGGAAGCGCTGCTGCCGTTAACGGTGGATCTTTGGTTTGTTAGCTGATGAGGTTTCGGTTGTTCTTTGAGCCATAGTTTGAAAAACTGCATAGGCACACGTTAAAGACACGCTCATGTCCGGCACACGTTAAAGACACGCTCATGTCCGGCACACGTTAAAGACACGCTCATGTCCGGCACACGTTAAAGACACGCTCATGTCTGGCCTTTGGGAAGGGGGGCCATGATTGACGGCACCCTCCGTTTGGCCCCTCCCTCCATCCTGTGTGGATTCGTCCTGGTTTCCGTTAACGGTGTCCTGACGTGACGCCGGGCAGAACATAGATACTTCCTGCTTGGCGTTCCTTGGACTTCCTCCGCTGTCCTCGACGTTGTCGCCACTCTTTTTTTTTGTTTGTTTGTTTTTTTGTATTAATTCCATGGTCAGTTCTTTTCCGTTTGTTGGAACAGGTGCAGAAAAAAGGGTTCTTTGGTTTCGATTTGTCAATAAATAGA
>NW_021941468.1:47500-49485 GCF_902148855.1 Sphaeramia orbicularis | reverse complement strand
TCCACTCTGGTACCAGGTCCTATTCCAGACCGTTTCCACTCTGGTACCAGGTCCTATTCCAGACCCTTTCCACTCTGGTACCAGGTCCTATTCCAGACCGTTTCCACTCTGGTACCAGGTCCTATTCCAGACCGTTTCCACTCTGGTACCAGGTCCTATTCCAGACTGTTTCCACTCTGGTACCAGGTCCTATTCCAGACCCTGTTCCACTCTGGTACCAGGTCCTATTCCAGACCCTTTCCACTCTGGTACCAGGTCCTATTCCAGACCCTTTCCACTCTGGTACCAGGTCCTATTCCAGACCGTTTCCACTCTGGTACCAGGTCCTATTCCAGACCCTTTCCACTCTGGTACCAGGTCCTATTCCAGACCCTTTCCACTCTGGTACCAGGTCCTATTCCAGACCCGTTTCCACTCTGGTACCAGGTCCTATTCCAGACCCTTTCCACTCTGGTACCAGGTCCTATTCCAGACCCTTTCCACTCTGGTACCAGGTCCTATTCCAGACCCTGTCCACTCTGGTACCAGGTCCTATTCCAGACCCGTTTCCACTCTGGTACCAGGTCCTATTCCAGACCCTTTCCACTCTGGTACCAGGTCCTATTCCAGACCCTTTCCACTCTGGTACCAGGTCCTATTCCAGACCCTTTCCACTCTGGTACCAGGTCCTATTCCAGACCCTTTCCACTGTGGTACCAGGTCCTATTCCAGACCCTTTCCACTTTGGTACCAGGTCCTATTCCAGACCCTTTCCACTCTGGTACCAGGTCCTATTCCAGACCCTTTCCACTCTGGTACCAGGTCCTATTCCAGACCGTTTCCACTCTGGTACCAGGTCCTATTCCAGACCGTTTCCACTCTGGTACCAGGTCCTATTCCAGACCCTTTCCACTCTGGTACCAGGTCCTATTCCAGACCGTTTCCACTCTGGTACCAGGTCCTATTCCAGACCCTTTCCACTCTGGTACCAGGTCCTATTCCAGACCGTTTCCACTCTGGTACCAGGTCCTATTCCAGACCTGTTCCACTCTGGTACCAGGTCCTATTGCAGACTGTTTCCACTCTGGTACCAGGTCCTATTCCAGACCCGTTTCCACTCTGGTACCAGGTCCTATTCCAGACCCTTTCCACTCTGGTACCAGGTCCTATTCCAGACCGTTTCCACTCTGGTACCAGGTCCTATTCCAGACCGTTTCCACTCTGGTACCAGGTCCTATTGCAGACCATTTCCACTCTGGTACCAGGTCCTATTCCAGACCCTTTCCACTGTGGTACCAGGTCCTATTCCAGACCGTTTCCACTCTGGTACCAGGTCCTATTGCAGACCCTTTCCACTCTGGTACCAGGTCCTATTCCAGACCCTGTCCACTCTGGTACCAGGTCCTATTCCAGACCCTTTCCACTCTGGTACCAGGTCCTATTCCAGACCGTTTCCACTCTGGTACCAGGTCCTATTCCAGACCCTTTCCACTCTGGTACCAGGTCCTATTCCAGACCCTTTCCACTCTGGTACCAGGTCCTATTCCAGACCCTTTCCACTCTGGTACCAGGTCCTATTCCAGACCCTTTCCACTCTGGTACCAGGTCCTATTCCAGACCCTTTCCACTTTGGTACCAGGTCCTATTCCAGACCGTTTCCACTCTGGTACCAGGTCCTATTCCAGACCCTTTCCACTCTGGTACCAGGTCCTATTCCAGACCGGTTCCACTGTGGTACCAGGTCCTATTCCAGACCCTTTCCACTCTGGTACCAGGTCCTATTCCAGACCGGTTCCACTCTGGTACCAGGTCCTATTCCAGACCAGGTCCACTCTGGTACCAGGTCCTATTCCAGACCGGTTCCACTTTGGTACCAGGTCCTATTCCAGACCGGTTCCACTCTGGTACCAGGTCCTATTCCAGACCAGGTCCACTCTGGTACCAGGTCCTATTCCAGACCGGTTCCACTTTGGTACCAGGTCCTATTCCAGACCGGTTCCACTCTG
>NW_021941468.1:40000-45000 GCF_902148855.1 Sphaeramia orbicularis | reverse complement strand
TAATAATGATAATAATAATAATAATAATAATAAACTAAAAATAACATGTAAAAACATTTTGTCAACCTCCAAATTCTACTTGTTAATTAGAATTTTAATAACATTAATTTCATTATTTAAATAAAATAAAATAAAAAAGAAAATTTACAGATTGAATGTCCTATCACATATTTTTTCAACCCATGAATCACCTTTATGAAATGTTTAATATTAGAAAAGTGTTAAACTCAGATCTTTGTTTTGTTTTATGGTATTTGAGTTCAAATATTTGGTTGTAGACAGAGTTGTGGTAGATTGCTGTTTAAGTCAGTAGGTCAATAGCTATAACTTAATATCTGATGAATTCCAACAGTGGGCAAACACAACCACATTCAGTGTCCATGTTTGTGGAATTCTAAGAGTGGTAGTAGTTGTAGTATTGTATTAGTTCTGGTCTAATTATTCATGCTACCTTTGGTATTTGCCTAACTTGCCTTTTCCATGGTTCTCAGGCTTCCTGTGTCTGCTGGCTCCACCCCCCTGCCACCCTTCACTTTCAGCCTGCCCTTTTACAACCCTCCTCCATTACCCCTGCTCCACAACACTCATCTGTCTGCCTTCTTGCCTCTGCCATCATCAAATCCCTCTCCCTACCATGATCCTGCTAACTTTTTCCCTCATTAAACTCACCTTAGATGTTAAATGCTGTGCCTGAGTCTATCTTTAGGTCTTCCATTCAACTGAAGCCACAACAAGTAGGGATGAGCGAGTATAGTGTTATCTGTATCTGTGTCTGCATCTGTGTCTGTGTCTGTGTCTGTATCTGTTTGGACAATCACATTATCCACCACCTAAAGTGGTATTTTTGCCCAAAGTTAATGTTTGCTGATCCAGAATTGTTATATTTGTTGCTTCCAGTTACTTTGCTGCGTACAGAACAGCCTCAGAACTGAGCTTCAGAACAATGTTTTTGATAACAAGAAGAATTCAAACTCTGCCTACCTATCCACCAACACCCTACAATATAATCTAATACAGAGGTAGCCATCACGGTGCCCACCAGCACCTGTTTGCCGGTACGGACCACATGAGTCGCCCACAGGGCATGTTGTAAAAATAGAACGAGTCACCACTGAGCTCTGCCTAACGACTGTATTGAATTCAAAGTTCAATATTGTGCTGTAAGCTAACAAGTGGGTACAGTAACGACTGGGACTTGGGAGCTAGAAGAACTATGGCAGAAAAAATACTGTTTTCATGAGGAGTGGGAGGAAGAGTTTTTTTGTTGGAATCGAACCCAGGACCTTCTGCCTGTGAGGCACCAGTGCTAACCACTGCACCACCGTGTCACCCATTATTAACTTCAATTCAATTCAATTCAAAAATTTGCATTTCAAGCAAAGAACAAAGGATGAAAATAAAAAGTAAAAATAAATAAAATAAAATAAAATAATAATAAGTTCAAATGCAATAAAATAAAAAAACAAGTATGCATGTACAGTATATGACTTTTTATCTCATAATTACAACTTTTTTATCTCATAATTATGAACACTTACGGACAATTTACAGTAATCAGGTAACCTCAGCATGTTTTTGGACTGTGGGAGGAAGCTGGAGAAACCAGTGAGAACCCACGCTGCACAGGAGAACATGCAAACTCCACGCAGAAAGATCCCAGGTGCCCTAACCGGGACGTGAACCAGGGGTCTTCTAGATGTGAGGCAATGCTGCTAACCACCGAGCCACCGTGCAGCCCAGAATAGAGTTCAGTTCATTCATTTAGTTTATCTGGTCATTTATTTGAACCTGGTACAATGACATTTCAGCTGACAGCTACCTTTCATTTTCTTCCTCCTCCCAGTCTCAGTAACACCTGAGCTGTCACACAGAACCAGACTTCTGGAGTCCCCACCCCGACTATGCCCCTCCCCCATCCCACTGTGTTTTTCAGCAAGAGGGACCTAACTGTGTGGAAGCCCATTTCTGCCAGTGAAAAAAAAAAAAAAAGTTCAAATGCAATTAAAAAAAAACCCAGTATGCATGTACAGTATATGACTTTTTATCTCATAAATACAACTTTTTATCTCATAATTATGAATTTGTATCTCACAGTTTTGTTTTGTTTTTTCACTTTTCTTCACTGGCAGAAATGGGCTTCCACACAGTTAGGTCCCTCTTGCTGAAAAACACAGTGGGATGGGGGAGGGGCATAGTCGGGGTGGGGACTCCAAAAGTCTGGTTCTGTGTGACACAACAGTCGGGGCATAGTCGGGGTGGGGACTCCAGAAGTCTGGTTCTGTGTGACACAACAGTCGGGGCATAGTCGGGGTGGGGACTCCAGAAGTCTGGTTCTGTGTGACACAACAGTCGGGGCATAGTCGGGGTGGGGACTCCAGAGGTCTGGTTCTGTGTGACACAACAGTCGGGGCATAGTCGGGGTGGGGACTCCAGAAGTCTGGTTCTGTGTGACAGCTCAGGTGTTACTGAGACTGGGAGGAGGAAGAAAATGAAAGGTAGCTGTCAGCTGAAATGTCATTGTACCAGGTTCAAATAAATGACCAGATAAACTAAATGAATGAACTGAACTCTATTCTGGGCTGCACGGTGGCTCGGTGGTTAGCAGCATTGCCTCACATCTAGAAGATCCCTGGTTCGTGTCCCGGTTAGGGCACCTGGGATCTTTCTGCGTGGAGTTTGCATGTTCTCCTGTGCAGCGTGGGTTCTCACTGGTTTCTCCAGCTTCCTCCCACAGTCCAAAAACATGCTGAGGTTACCTGATTACTGTGAATTGTCCGTAAGTGTGAATGAGAGTGTGCTTGGTTGTATGTCTGTATGTGTGGCCCTGTGATGGACCCTGCCTTTGCCCCAGTCGGCTGGGATAGGCTCCAGCACCCCCCCCCCCCGCGACTCTGAAAAGGATTAAGCCATATAGATAATGGATGGATGGATGAACTCTATTCTCAATATTAACAATTTCTTCATTTGTACCATTTATATTAATCTTTATAAATTAATATTATCATTATATTTATAAGAGCTTGTGGGCTTTTAATGCACTTCAAACTTCAGAATTCTGTAGTTTTGTGCACACCAACCTGTTCAACATGGAACAGATAACAGGTGTTGTATGCACAGTCTGTCCCACCACAGTTCCTAAAGCGTTTAACTCAGGGTATCCACTGGTGGCCTCCCTCACTAGTCTCCTTCTTGCATGGTCACTCAGGATATGAGGACAGCCGACTCTAGGTAGATGTAAGCATGTGCCATATTCCTTCTATGTCTTAATGATGGATGCAAAGGGGGCCTATTATGAAAATGTCCCTTTTTCAGTGCTTGTACACTTAAATATAGGTCTCTGGTGTGTTATCAGTCCACAAACCTTGAAATAAGACATCCCATTGAGTTTTTTGTGAGCTGCCTCGGTCAAACATCATATGATTCAACAAGCTGTTTAGATTCTGGGTCCATCTGTGACATCTCAAGTGGCTCCATGAGGATTTTACCGTGTCCCCTCTCAGTATTTTCACCTACAGACTTAGATCTATCACTGTGAAGGTGTACAGGTTTTGTCACAAGCACCAGACACACTGGCCTTCTGTTGAGTGAGTTCAGAGATGGAAGAGGGGAGCAGTGGATGGGTCTGACAGGAGCAGGCTCCAAAACAGAGGATGTTGAACAGTGGGGTTCAGACGGGCAGATGGGGGCGGGGCTGCTCCAGAGGAGTTTGACCAAAGCATGTTACAGACATTTCACCTTGACATTAAAGAGTATTTTTTGTAAATTTTTAAAAGTATATATTGAGGCCTCAAGTAACTGATCTGGCCTGGTCCAAAACTACCCATGCATTCTGCCTTTGCCCTGCTGCTTTCAGGAAGTCCTGGTCCACCTCATTTGGATGCTGTATTTTTTTGTGGCTTAACTGCTCTGCTAACAGGATTACCTATGCTAGCACTTTATTTCAGAGATGATCATTTGGATGTGTTAGCATTTCTGCTTCTTCACATGCTGACTCGTGTAGCTGCTCTGCTAACAGGACTACCAGCACCAACACTTTCATCAGTGATTCTAAAAAGTGGAGCCACTGTTGCCTCTTGCTCTTCCTGGTGTGGTGGTAGTAAATAAAGACATAATGCAAGCACATGCTTTTATCTACAACTGTAACGGCAGTAGCCATATTTCAGCTGATCATTGTCCCACAGCTACCCTTCCAGTACTTCTTAATGCTAGATCAATAGTCTTCTTGGCCTTTAATCCAGCATCTCCTTCTCACACTATTTGTGCTGTTCTTGTCCATTAGCATCATGACGGGAATGAGTGTCCTGTTTGCTTCAGAGACATATTGACCTCTGTTGATGGAATCTAAAGTTTCTCTGTCATTTAGGGCATAGGCCAACCAAATTTACCTGCCTGTCTTTCATTTTTCCTCCCAGCCTTGGTGATGGCCATGGTTGCCCCACAAATAAGACATATACTCTTTTCTTTCACTGTTGTAAAACAAAAAAAAAACCAAAATATAAATGGTACAAATGAAGAAATTGTTAATATTGAGAATAGAGTTCATCCATCCATCCATTATCTATACCGCTTAATCCTTTTCAGGGTCGCGGGGGGGTGCTGGAGCCTATCCCAGCCGACTGGGGCAAAGGCAGGGTCCATCACAGGGCCACACATACAGACATACAACCAAGCACACTCTCATTCACACTTAGGGACAATTTACAGTAATCAGGTAACCTCAGCATGTTTTTGGACTGTGGGAGGAAGCTGGAGAAACCAGTGAGAACCCACGCTGCACAGGAGAACATGCAAACTCCACGCAGAAAGATCCCAGGTGCCCTAACCGGGACACGAACCAGGGATCTTCTAGATGTGAGACAATGCTGCTAACCACCGAGCCACCGTGCAGCCCAGAATAGAGTTCAGTTCATTCATTTAGTTTATCTGGTCATTTATTTGAACCTGGTACAATGACATTTCAGCTGACAGCTACCTTTCATTTTCTTCCTCCTCCCAGTCTC
>NW_021941468.1:0-37500 GCF_902148855.1 Sphaeramia orbicularis | reverse complement strand
TGTGTGTGTCGTGTGTGTGTGTGTGTATGTGTGTGTGTGTGTGTATGTGTGTGTGTATGTGTAGGTGTGTGTGTGTATGTGTGTGTGTGTGTGTGTGTGTGTTGTGCATCACACTAAATCCGTACACAGCTGATGCTGCAGTTCATCATACTTAAGTGTTTTGGTCGAGGAACAGACTAGCAAAAATGGCACGTTGATACAACCAATATTTTGAGAGATAATGGTAATTTTGGAGGAATTTCTTTATTTCTTTGTTTGTTTGTTTGTTGTGACAGGTTGTGGTGAACATTAACCCTGTCATGCATGACGTCCTCATTTGTGGACACATACTTGTAGTGACTTTCCAAAGGGATCTGAAGGTACTATTCTCCAGACCACATGGGGGCAGTGTGTGCAGACGCTCAGACACAAAAGGATCATCTGAGTTTTTGAACGTGGACTGGTCTGGGATCTCATAAAGCTGAACCAGCTGTGGGGTTTCTGTCCATGTTTGTGGACAAGAG
Organism: Sphaeramia orbicularis; assembly: GCF_902148855.1. Taxonomy (NCBI): domain Eukaryota; kingdom Metazoa; phylum Chordata; class Actinopteri; order Kurtiformes; family Apogonidae; genus Sphaeramia; species Sphaeramia orbicularis. The sequence continues at coordinate 36,997 of NW_021941468.1, read as the reverse complement.
TTTCACAGCTTTATAAAAAAAAAACAAAAACAGTCGACTACAAATGTAAATACTTTTTTTCCCCCCTTCTCCCCCTCTCCCCCAGTCTCTATCTCTATCGCTCTCTCTCTTTCTCTACTCTCTCTCTTTAACCCCAGCTGGTCCTGTCACTCGTCCCTCCTCCTCAGTCTGGTTCTGCTCCAGGTTTCTGCTGTTAAAGGGAAGTTTTTCCTTCCACTGTCTCCATCACTAGTGTTTGCTCCTGGAGGATTCTGTTGGGTTTCTGTAAATTGACTTAGAGTCTGGTTTGGACCAACTCTATATATAAAATGTCAAGAGATAACTTTTTTTTGTGATCTGGCGCTATATAAGTAAAATTTTGATTGATTGAGTGATTTAATTGGTTTTTCCCTGTAAGTCGCTTTGGAAAAAAGCGTCTGCCAAATGCATAAACATAAACATAAACATACAAAGGACATACCATAAAAATAATAACTTAGAAAAGAATCTGAAACACTGTTGCATCATGATGTTTCCAATATAGGATATTATTTAATTTAAAAAAGCCCAAACTTGTCCTTCCCTGGGTCTCAGGAGGTTAAATGTTTTAATAAAACCAGATTTAAAAAAAAAAAAAAAAAAAAAAAAAAATCAAAAAGCATTTGAACTTTAGCCTAATTTTGAGCAATAAAATCAATTTAAAAAAATGTAAATACTTTTTTTCATAATTCATGCATGAAAGGGTTAAAACACAATTTAGGGACTGTGCTGTGAACTCATTATACACACTGAAGCGTATACGCTACAGGACAAGGGATTTGTAAGGGTCATGACAAATAGTCATTTTACTTCACATTTATGGTTTATTTTGAATACTGCAGTGATAATGGACTACATTTGTACTCTATAACTACTGTGCTTAACAAGCGTTAAGGTGTATATAGAAATTAAAGTATTCTGTTCCAAGTGAACATTCTTGGTTCATATGTATAAGCAGTAAATTGTAAATTGTCCACATCCACTGTGGAATGTGGACTCTGTGGACATTTACACTGAACACTGAAAATCCCATTTCCCACACATTTAAAATTAGAACTCAACTAATATTGATGTGACTTGGACAGACACATGACTGGGACCAGATTCAACTTTGGACCAAATATGGTTCTGCTCCATTTCTCTTCTGTTACGCTCTGTTGACTTTTGTAATTTTTTATGCACCGTTTTCAAAAAATCATAAAAAATGCAATTTGTGAACTATCATGATGAAACTGGTTTTGCACATCCACACATATGTTCTATGACATAAGTTCCAGTTTTTGCTGTTAAATGAAAATTACAGAAGCAGTTACACAGGGAATTTGTGTGTGTGTGGGGGTCCCAGTTCGTTTTCTCTTCCATTCAGATGCTAATAACTGGAAAATGACACCAGTTAGTCAAACACGGTTACATTATCCACATATAGGACGTCATATATGAGCTTTCATACGGCACCGCTTCTGATGAGCTCAGATGACCGAGGAGAAGTTCTGCCCACTTGTTTGTGATGTTTGTACCTCCACCAAAGAGGCTGTGTTTTCACCTGGGTTCGTCTGTCTGTCTGTGTGCAAGATAACTCCAAAAGTTAGGGACGGATTTGGATGAAATTTTGAGGAAATGTTGATACTAGCACAAGAAACTAATGATTACATTTCGGTGGTGATTGGGGGGGGGGGGCCCACAACTGATCTGCTTTGGTGGAGGTCTGCACTCCCTGAGTGCTTTTCTAGTTTATTTATTATTATTATTATTATTATTATTATTATTATTATTATTATTATTATTATTATTATTATTTTTTTTTTTTATTACCAGTGCATTCTAAATGTGGTGGTTTTGATGCTGGGCTGAGCTGACTTTTGGGAAAAGATGTTAGTCTATATTTTATTCATATTAACATAAAATTTGTTTGGTAAATCAGTGTTTAAAATTTAAATTACAATATATTAATACTGATATCTAGGGACTGAAGTTAGTAAATGTGTCGTTCCTGTTTTGAATTTCATTTCCTGTCATGCAGCGTGCTACTGCACCTCCCATCAACTGTCATGGGCATAGTAATGTGATTGTAAGGCTGTTGGATTACTATTACTAATATCTCCCAAAATACTGGTCCTATCAACTTGGCATTTTCGTGAGCCTCTTCCATGACCAAAAATACATAAGAACGACAAACTGCAGCAGTCAGCTGTGTACGGATTTAGTGTGATGCCAGACACACACACACACACACACACACACACACACACACACACACACACACACACACACAGATGTCCACTTCCCTTTCATAATATTTTTCTTTCTTTATCTCTTTTATTTGTTTAGTGTACATTGTGTGTCTGCCATCCTGTTGCCTTCAGGTACCTTCAGCTCAGTGTGGTGTTGTGTTCAGGGGCGTACTGGGCTAACCTCAGCGGTGCCTGGTGGGGGTGCAGTCATTTGTCTTGAATATTGTCTTTGGTTTGTTTCCACCGGTGGGACTTGTGTGTTCTTCCACTGGATGCTTGACACTTGTGCGTTTGCGTGTGTGTGTGTGTGTGTGTGTGTGTGTGTGTGTGTGTGTGTGTGTGCAGGTCCGGGCCAGCGCCATCGCTCAGGATGCGGACCAGAACTACGACTACGCCAGTAACAGCGCCGTTCTGCATCTGGAACCGGGAGACGAGGTCTACATTAAACTGGACGGAGGCAAAGCTCACGGAGGAAACAACAACAAGTACAGCACGTTTTCGGGATTTATCATCTATGCCGACTAGACGTCGACAGCGCCCTTCTACAGATCTTCCTTAAAGCGATCAGACGCACAGACTTAGTTCTTTTCAAACGTGTCTTCATCGTGCCAGTGGACGTGTGCTTGGACTGGACGCAGAAGGTCCAAGTGCAGCATTAGAACTTTCACATAGTTGAACTGCTGTCTTCATATTCAGGACACAGGTGTGTGCTGGGGGGGTTCACATGTAGTTTACAGTCACCTGTGGGGCCTGGGCCCGCAACCAGGGTTGGAAAAAACAAGTCTGGGGGGGGGGGTTGGATTTGATGGCAGATCATTAGTGCTGATGACAGCGCAAAGGGGGCGGAGTCTCAACTAACATTATCTATTTTGCTGAGCAGCCATATCATATGTCATATTTAGACCCCCCCCCCCCCCCGAGAAAAATCTTCTTTTACACACAGTCGTATATAAGAAGGCGGGGTAACGAGAAGCTTAGGCCCAGTTAGCCAATCACAATCCAAGACAAACGACCAATGAGCTTTCCTTCTGGTAGTGAGCAGCCAGAGCCGTAGAACTCTGCTATCCAAGGGTTCTGGGCACCGCCCACCCACTTGTTTTCCACTGAATACACCCAAACAGGAAAGGAGGGTGGAGGTTTCTTGGCCAGAGTTTTCAGAAACCTCCATTCTCAGTGGGCATGGCTAGGGATGGGAATCGAGAACCGGTTCTTTTTGAGAACCGGATCCCAGTAGCTCAATTCCTTGGAATCATTTGCCTGCTTAATGATTCTGCTTATCCATTCAGCCTTCGCTGTGCATGCATGATGACGTCACACGTACGCCGCATTGTTTTGGTCAGAATGTAGACAACATGGAGTTGAGGCAGAAACGGTCCAAACAGACCAGGTCCAAACAGACCAGGTCTAAACAGACCACACCAGGTCTAAACAGACCAGGTCCAAACAGACCACACCAGGTCCAAACAGACCAGGTCCAAACAGACCAGGTCTAAACAGACCAGGTCCAAACAGACCACACCAGGTCCAAACAGACCAGGTCTAAACAGACCAGGTCTAAACAGACCACACCAGGTCCAAACAGACCAGGTCCAAACAGACCAGGTCTAAACAGACCACACCAGGTCTAAACAGACCAGGTCCAAACAGACCAGGTCCAAACAGACCACACCAGGTCCAAACAGACCAGGTCCAAACAGACCAGGTCCAAACAGACCACACCAGGTCCAAACAGACCAGGTCCAAACAGACCAGGTCTAAACAGACCACACCAGGTCTAAACAGACCAGGTCTAAACAGACCACACCAGGTCTAAACAGACCAGGTCTAAACAGACCACACCAGGTCCAAACAGACCAGGTCCAAAAAGACCACACCAGGTTTAAATGGACCACACCAGGTCCAAACAGACCAGGTCTAAACAGACCACACCAGGTCCAAACAAACCACACCAGGTTTAAATGGACCACACCAGGTCCAAACAGACCACACCAGGTCTAAACAGACCACACCAGGTCCAGTTGAACTCTGTCAGATCTTCCAGTTCTTCTAAAGGTGGAATCCCTCCAGTCTGTTCAAACATTTGTCCACATGTGATTCATCTGATTCTCTACTCAGCGGTGTTTGTGAATCTAGCGGCAGAGTGAACACCAGACCGTCATCTGGGCCCAGTTCTGGTTCTGGTGCGGACAACAAACGTCGTACCCCCTCAAATACAAGTTTCTGAAGGTAGGGGAAAGGAAATGAGGAGCACAACAACAGGAGACGAGCAGAGTCGAAGCGGTTCCATGTAGTGGAAATGAGGAAATAGAGGAATTAGTAAAGAGTCTGGGGTTTCACTGGCACTGTACACCCCCCACCCCACCCCCTCCCCCCCAAACCAAGTCCAGCGTCATCTGTTCTTATTATTTGTTCGTACTGTATATGTTCTATTTTCTGTGCAGATGGAAATATAAAACACAGTTAATGCAAACACACCTGTTTGTACTCTTTTATTCCCTCAGCCAATGAGAATCGATAAGGAATTGGATCAATAAGCAAAATTGATATGGAATCGGAATCATTAAATTCTTATTGATTCCCATCCCTAGGTGTAGTCATGTCATGTAAACAACAGGTGTAAACTGATAAACTGAGGCAGAATATTGTTAAAATTGCACTTGTTTTTCTTCAGACAATTCCAGTTGTTCATGTTATTCAGATTTTTAAGGAAACTTTGTCAATGTAAACCTGATCAGAATAGAATTGTACTTTTTTTTCACAGTTATTATTTTAAAGGAGATCCAACTGGGCTGAATGTGGAACTGAGTCTGACAGCCCTGACATAAGGGATGGAAAGGGGGGATGGCAGTTTTAGAAGGCGGATGATTTTGACTGTTTATAGTTCGGGGGGGATGGCACCCTCCCCACCCCCCACCCCCGCCCCAACTCAAGCACTGCCTCATTCTGGGGATAAAAACCACATTCCCTCCCTGATTCCATTTGAGGGTTTAGAGTTGTGTTCCGGTTACTGTTCAGTTTAAACTCGTTTGGTTAACTGTCCAAGAAGTGAATCAATAGAACATCCCCTAAACACTAATGGATAAAGGGTTGGAATGCAAAAAACAACAACAACAAAAAAAAGGATGTAAAGGATGTGAGAAGGCAGAATGTAGATTAGAGCCTGACCGTTATGGGATTTTTGGGGCCGATACTGATATTGGGGGCTAAAAAAAGCCCATATCTAATATATTGGCCGATATATGAAATAAGAACGCTGATCTACACAGGCTATAATAATCTTATATTAGATAATTGTGGAAAGGTGGATAAACAGTTGCATAAATCTGTGTTTATCTCACAAATATAATTTACACAACTTTCAAACACAAACTATGCAATCACAAAAATAATTAGAACAAAACATATGACTGACCACAAAATTCTGTTTTCCCTCACAAATGTGGATGTGTCTGCCTCACCGCACTACTACTGCCCATGTGGACTAAATTGAGCATGTGCAGAGTGAATTACACTGTAAAAAAAAAAAAAAAAAACTCATAAAAAAAACGGTAATATTCTGGCAGCAGGGGCACTAAAAAAATACAGTTAAATAACAGAAAATAACCATCTCATAAAAATATGGAAATTTTCCATAATTCAAATACAGTTTTTTGCTTTAACTTTACATGAGATTTTTTATTTATTTATTTATTTAAAAAAAATGTTTAATAAAGAATATTTACATGTATTAAAACAATCCAATTCCCTATAAATATATATATAAATAATTTTCAGTGAGACTCAGTTGTCCAATCCACTGATAAAAACTGTATTTGGACAGTTTATCAGTGCTTATACATGTTATACATTCACAAAAATACATTTATTCAACAGTTTTGTTGTGAAACCTCCTGTAATTACACAAGATATTTGTCAATGAACAAACAAGTCTGGTTCAACTGACAGAACTAATACTTCTGTTACCGTTAACTGTCAGTAATTTTATCTGGTTTGATTTTTTTTTTTTTTACAGTATTAAACTTTAAATTAACAGTTTAATCTCATAAATAGAAAAGAAATATTTGTGAAATTATGATACATTTGTAAATGTATTTTAACTGTATTTTTCTGTGAAAAAAAAAAATCTTTTAAAAAATGTAAATTTTATGGTTCTTCACAGTTCCAGTTTTTTCCTGTTCTTTTCCATTTGACATGTAAACTCAGTCCGTTTGTGTCATTTCATTGATATTTTCCTGTATCTGAAAAATACAGGAAAAATCTGTCAAATAAACAGTGAAAATTCTGTTCAATTACAGATTTTTTTTACAGTGTAGGTGAGTCCTAAGTTGTTCTTGATTGGAGCAATTGCAAGTGTTACAACTGACTGGTGTTACAACTGTCCCCAGTCTCCCCTACACTATTAATACCCAGGCACACACACGCACACACACACACACACACACACACACACACACACACAAAGGAACAGCGAGCGACAGAATCTCCGCGCAGTAAAAAAGTTCATAGATCGGCTCCATATTGGCCGATGTTGATTAATCGGTGATATGCTATAATCAGCCGATTAATCGTCTGGCAGATTAATCGGTCGGGCTCTAGTATAGATCTGAAGTTCACTCATGTTTGTGCAATAATTAGTGCAATTAACTGTATAAAGAGCCCCTTCAAATGTCATTAAATAACAGATGCTTCTGAGCAGCTGTTATTTAACTGAGGTGATCTGAGGCCTGTTTGCACAGACTGTAGAACCTGTGGTGTTCTGCTGATGTTGGACTCAGTTCATGAAGAGGTAACGCTCATGAGCATGTATTCAGTATATGACTACATAACTGACTGTGGCTGGATTCTGCCTCTGTAGCCCTCGGTCGGTCCTGTGCATCCAGACATGAGTGTGATCTGGTGGGATATGCAGCGGTGTGAGAACTGTGTTCCTCCTGCTGTCAGGATACAGGACAGCACTGGGACCACCACACAAACTTTAACCCTTTCATGCATGAATTGTCACAACCTTAGTCAATATTGTTTTCTTGAGTGTTTTTATTCCTCTTTAGGCATGAAAAAAATTGCAATTTTTTATGAACCTATTTTTTCATGGAGTTACAAAAATGTCCACTCAGCTGGACACCATGTGTTTAATTTTTGAAGCAAAGAAACTCATAATTAGAAACTGATATAATGTATGAAAACGATTAAATAAAAAAAATATTTTTAATGCCACTACTCTGATGTTTTCTCACATTTTATCCTGCTCTAATACTAGTTATTACTCATTTCATGGAGATAATATCCTTGTCAAACCCAGGAAATTAGCAATTTTAGCTTTTTTACATTAAAAAATGGTCTTGATTGGAAACTGCATAATGCAACAGTTTTTCCAGATACATTTTTAAGATCATTTCTATTGATTGATTGATTGATTGATTTTTTAATGGAATGTCCTTTGTAGTGCACAGCATTTAAGTTAAACTGTCAAACGTTTGTCCCCTACAGAGGACACAGTGCATTAGTGGGTCTGAGGAGGAGATGCAAAAAAAAAAAAAAAACCTTTTTGTTTAAGAAAACTGTTAATTTCAGTCTAATAACAATTAGCAACTGATTCCCACTCAAACCTGTGAGTGCAGATCAGGTTTATCTAGAACATACAGTTCCAGTACTGGTCTGAATGTACGTGGATTATTATGGGATGGTGCATTAGTGTCCACTGTGTTGGCTGATCTGGAACTGAAACAACCAAACCCATGAATATACAAGAGAACAGCTGGAGAAGAACTGACCACTGGAGTGACCACTGCAGTGACCACTGTGCATGAAAGGGTTAAAACATTTTCGGTGCAAATCCAGGAGGCTCATATTGGAATGTTAGATGGACGTTCGGCAGAAGAGCCTCTTCACAGTCCCCAAATGTCCTGACTTTTCTGGACGCCTGTTTCTGCTCATTGAACAAATGCAGTTGGAGGTTCTTATTGTGGACCATTTATCTGTGCACCGAAACATGTAGCAATGCCTGAAACACTCCACCCTAAAACCATATGCAGCAGAAACCCAGACCCAGATCTCCTTCTTCGTAGTAGTTAGGCCTGAGCCACGCGGGCACACGCTGCCAGCACTAGCCCTTTAAAACCACATGGTTCCGGTATTTTTTTTTTCTCTCACCTCTTTGAACGCAAATTTGACCCCCTGAACGTTAACGAAAAGTCAATTTTATTTGAACAAAATTCAAGCCCGGAGAAAAATTTTTTTTATTTGAAGTCGCCAAGAAAAAATATCGCAAAATGACTCAGTGGTGCCCCCTCAAAAATCAAAATACATTGGGGAGCCCTCCCCAAATTTTTTTCCACGTACAAACATGAAACTTGGTCCAGACATAGTCCATGGTAGGACGAGTAAAAAATGACATTATGGCCCCGCCCTAAACTCAACAGGAAGTCGGCCATACTGGGTGGAAGTGTGGACCTGTAAAATCCCCCCCCTCATCCTTTCATCATCTCCTCCGAGGGTTTACATCCAATTTGGACCAAACTGGGTGAAAATCACCTACACACGTGTGATCAAAAGTGATCACCTACATTTTTGATCAAATGTTGGGCGTGGCTGTGAGGAGCTCGCGATTGAGCGGTGGTTGTCAGAAGTTTAAAACTGCGCTGATCTGGCAGGATGCCAGATGGAGCCCATGACACGCTGTCCTCTCGCTGTCGGTGGCCTCGGCGGTTGCGTGGGGAGGCGGTCGCACGAGAGGGCGAGGGCCTTAACACCGCTTGTGGTTTTAATTCATTTTATTTTTCAATTGTTTTGCTCATTTCAAACATTCATATATCAGCTGTTTTAAGCTAAACTCCACACTGACACTCCAAATACATGGGTTAACTCAACAACAAAACTTCGTGCCACAGATTCCACTCATCTTTTCAAACTGACAAGACAAGACTAATGGACTAGAATCTGCTGAAATCACATTCAACCAGCATAACACCAACAGCATTCAATGAAAGGATCCAGACACTTGTCTACAATAGAAGGTGTTTTTAAGACCCACCTGCCTATAACTGGTTACACAAACACTTTTTTTTTTTTTTTTAACTCATAAAGACCCAAACAGCAACTAGTGACCAAAACCATGTACTGATCTAACTTCTGATCCACTAATCCTATCAATCCATGTCAGGCATTGGTGTAAAATACAGTTGTACCTGAATTATTTACAGAATAAAATGTACAAAAACTTGCAAAATGAGAAAAAAATGAGCAAATATTTGAAAAACAAAGAAAAAATTAACCATAAAACCTTGAAATATGGCATAAAAGTGAACAAATCCTCCTAAAGTGAGGAGAAAATAAGCAAAATACTGGAAAAATGAGGATGAATTCATTATTTCCTAACATTCAGAACCCTGTATTTAGTCTGAAAACTCTCAAAAACCAAAACCATCTACTGATCTAAACTGTTTAATTCCTGTTGATCCTCTAATCCTATCAATCCATGTCAATAATTGGTGTCAAATACATTTCTTCATCTTTTCATGCTCAGCAGATATGACCATATTTGGACGTTCAGAGGCTCCATAGTTACCGTGGAAACACCATCATCTTCTCCAACATTGATTCTCCAGTCAAACCCATGCAGTTGGATCAGTGCCAGTGGACGGACACACTTAGTTTAGTGTTCACTTGTTGATATCTTTGCATAAAAAGTCACTTTTTTTCCAGTTTTCTTTGTTTTTTAACATAATAACCCTCAACTTCAATCTGAGCTTCCATGAGTATCTACATGATCAGTAAATTGAACAGAGGAAAATGCAGGATTTTCACAGAAAAAACTCAAAATACAAGAGGATACTATGATAATAAATGTTGATAAATAATTTCAGAAAGGTTCAATCTGGAGGAAAATTCATCTGGGAACTGCCCCAAAAATACCACTGGGTCTGTATGGGTTCAAATGTTGATTTATTTATTTTGTTGTTGTTTTTCCATGTCATTCTGTCCAGACATGGTGGGTGCATCACTTCATCCACATCCTTCCCTTTGAACAGTGTCAGTTTGGACTCATCATGAAACAGGAAAGTTCAAATTAAACACTGTTGGACCAATGACAAATAGATTCACTGAATTAGTTAAATCAGCGGTTTTCAGCTGTAACATCAGTGCAGTAATTATCCAGTGGAAGCCTTTTGTCCGTCTCCTTATTTAATCCAGATGGGAACTTTTTTATTTTTGTTCATCCGATCCATATGTATTTGGACAGCAGTTATTTTTCAGAATAACCTAGAAATAATGACAAATCCAATTTTTTCTGTTTGTCTCACTGTAAAAACATATAAATAAATCCATGAAAAGGTTGCAATTTTTAACAATACTCTGTCTGTTACTAAATATTTTGTAATTTTTTTATTTATGAATTATTTTGTGTAGATCCACTGTGATCTGTACGTTTTAATGCTCATGTGTACATGAGAAGCTGAGGCAGAATACTGTTAAAACTGCACTTGTTTTTCTCAATAAATGTAAATTTGTTTGTAGTTCATGTTATTCACAGTTTTAAATGTATACTTTGTAGATGGAAACCTTTTCATTGTATAATGTGTCTTTTTTCACTGTAAACCACAGGTGTCAAACATGCGTCCCTGGGCCCAAATCCAGCCCACCAAAGGGTCCAGTTCGGCCCACCAAAGGGTCCAGTTCGGCCCTCCAAAAGGTCCAGTCCGGCCCACCAAAGGGTCCAGTTCGGCCCTCCAAAGGGTCCAGTCCGGCCCACCAAAGGGTCCAGTTCGGCCTACCAAAGGGTCCAGTTCGGCCCACCAAAGGGTCCAGTTCGGCCCTCCAAAGGGTCCAGTTCGGCCCTCCAAAGGGTCCAGTTCGGCCTACCAAAGGGTCCAGTTCGGCCCACCAAAGGGTCCAGTTCGGCCCTCCAAAGGGTCCAGTTCGGCCCACCAAAGGGTCCAGTCCGGCCCACCAAAGGGTCCAGTCCGGCCCACCAAAGGGTCCAGTCCGGCCCACCAAAGGGTCCAGTTCAACCCTTGGGATGAATGTGTGAAATGCAAACATTACACTAAGAAATTAACAATCCTTTTAGTTCAGGTTCCATATTCAGACCAATTCAATCTATAATAATCTATAATAATAATCTAATAATCTATAAATACTCACAAGACCACATTTTTTTCTCTTAGTAAATGTAAATATTTACACTAAAACAAGTATAATTTCACAAAAAATGTGAATAACCTGAACAAAAATGAACAACCTGAAATGTTTTAAGAGAAGTCAGTCCATTCATTCATTCATTTTCTGAACCCGCTTTATCCTCACTAGGGTCACGGGGGTCGCTTGGAGCCTATCCCAGCTACATAGGGGCGAAGTCAGTCCAATTTGAATAATATTCAGTCTGTTCTTAAATGTTTTGTGTTTGTAGATCCACTGTGATCTGTACGTTCTAATGAACATGTGGAAATGATCAACTGAGGCAGAATAGTGTTCAAATTACACTGATTTTTTCAGTGTGTTCATGTTTTAAAGGATAGTTTGTAGATGTAAACCTTTTCATCCTTTTTTTTGCTCTAAACCATAGAGAAAAGCTTGGAGTTGACATTATTTCTATATGATTCTGTTCTTATTTGAGTGCTCCGGCCCATTTCAGATCACATTTAGCTGAATGTGGAACTGAACTAACATGAGTTTGACAGTCCTGGACTAAAGGTTTGTGTGCATTAAAACATGTGCAAACTCAATGCACACATAAAAAACTGTCCAAACTGATTTACTAACAGTGACACTAAGGGTTGTGTCTTTTAAAGGTGCAAAACAGCGACTGTGGCTCCAGTTAGTACATTTGACACAATGAACATGAAATATGAGGCGTTTACATGTGGTTGTGTGTGTGCTGGGAGGAGAAAATGTAAATATATTAATTTAACACATGCAGAGGGATTGATCAAACCCCAAAGCAGTTTTACTGATAGAAACTGCGTCTCTATTGAACACATCTGAAAAGGAGGAGTGAATGATTGGATGTGGAAGTGGATAGGAGGAGGGACTTAACGATTACCGCTACAACGATAAATTGCCGTAAAATTCCTGACGGTTAGTATTACCATTTAAATTCTAATTATCGTGATGACCGTGTTTGATTACTGCACCTTCAACACAAACTTGATCTGGAAAATGGTCAAACAGCGTCCATAAGGTTCCATCTTTAATGCACATGTGTATGTTTGATGTTTCCATGGTAATATTGGAATGTTTCTGCAACAGAAAGTACACTGTGCACATTGTTTTGTTTTTGGTTTGTTTTGTTTTGTTTTTCTTTTTCAAAATACACACGCACACACACACACGCACACACACACACCTGCAAAATGAAAAATAAAATACATCAGAAAAGCACTCAGAGAGCACAGACCTTTGCCAAGGCAGATCTGACCCCCCCCCCCCCATCATCACCAAAATGTAATCATTTCTTCCTTGTGCCAGTATCAACATTTACAGAAAATTTAATCCAAATCCATCCATAACTTTTTGACTTATCTTGCTAACAAACAAACACACAAACAAACAAACACACAGAGCACAGTGATCCCAACCCCTCCTGGTGGAGGGAATTGTTGAAGAAAAATCACAAAACGTGGTTCAAAGTTTGCTGCGATGAGTGTAGCTTTATTTAGTGTTCCGGGGCACGGTGAGAGTACCGATGCAGACAGAGTCTGTTTCAGTAGTCTGACCCCGAATCTATGTTTTCTGATGGTATTTATACAGTTACTTCAAAGCAGTCAATAGAAAACAAAAGACAAACAAAGTAATAAAGAAAAGGGGGTTGTACTTTAGGAAGGAGACAAGAAAATTTACATTCAGGGGAAAGGGGAGGGGGGTCGCACTCCAGGAAGGGGGGTTCCCACCAAGGGAAGGGAGGGTAGGTCTCTCAGACCTGGTGGAGGCATCTGAACATATAATCAAAACATCACTGCTTAATGCTAAAGAGGTTAGCTCAACAGGGGACATGAAACAAAAGGGGGCCGTCTGTGCTCTCAAACAATAAGGGTGCTGTCTGCATTCACAAATCACAAATTTTCTTCCTCAGAGTGAATGAATGAATGAACGAATGAATGAATGAATGAATGAGTCATAGAAGCCCTTCTGTGACTAAACTCCTCCACTCGTCCTTTTCCTTCGTCTGGATCCTTCCTTCTCTGTTAGTGCTGGTTTATCCGGCTGCAGCTGAACGCACACACACCCTTCATGTAAACAGGACGCTCCGACAGACTACACCTGCTGACATTTGCACAAACCCTGGTTCAACCCCACACACAAACTTCTAGACTGCACACACAAATGAGTACATGTGAATTAGGATTTTAGTAGCTCTGTCCCTAAATGTGAAAAGAAACACAAGTGTGTAATAATGTCAGTTTTTCCATTCAATCATAAATGCAATGATTTGTTTATTTATTATCACGAGATGTCACGAGCAGTCATTCCATAAACATGACGACGAACATGAGTATCTGGTTTGAATCTAGAACGCTCGTTCCCCCTCTGCCTCGTATTCAATTCTAAAATGACTGGGTGTCCTGCTGTGTCCACACATACATGTTTGTTTTAAAACTCTTCTTCTTCGCTTGTTGTAATTTATGTTGCGTTCAAGGCCTTTTTTGAGTCTGTAAGTCACAGCTTCAAACCACGACTCATGACTTTGTAACGTTCCAGACAAGTCCCGCCAAACTGCCTGAACGCAAGGAATTATGGGAGTTAGATGTAAACAAACCAACATGGTGGAGCGTACGTTATGTTCATTTATAGTCATTTCTGTCCCACAGGTGTTTGTTGGTTGCTTATTTGATGGAAACAGAGGAGGGAAAATGGTGCATAAGGACAGCTCTACCTTCGATGTTCTTTGTATATTTGGATTCAGATGTGGTGTTCATTTATTCTTGTCCTCATTGGACTGAAAACTAGCTCAAGGTTCAAAGTTCAAGGTGTCTTTATTTGTACCCGTGGGTAGATTTGTTTTGCAGCTCGCTCTCTCTCTCTCTCTCTCTCTCTCTCTCTCTCTCTCTCTCTCTCTCTCTCTCTCTCTCTCTCTCTCTCTCTCTCTCTCTCTCTCTCTCTCTCTCTCTCTCTCTCTCTCTCTCTCTCTCTCTCTCTCTCTCTCTCTCTCTCTCTCTCTCTCTCTCTCTCTCTCTCTCTCTCTCTCTCTCTCTCTCTCTCTCTCTCTCTCTCTCTCTCTCTCTCTCTCTGCCGGTCGCTGCGTGCACATGCGTCCAACACAAATCCTTCCAAAGACTTCCAGTGCAGATAATACAAGCACATCCATCACATACATGAGACAGAAGACATTCTAAACACAGTCCACGTGGTGGAACTTTTCCAATGGATTTGGTTGTGGGAGGGGGACAGGAAGAGAAGAAGAATGTTGTGAGGCAGACGGAGATGGGGGGGGGGTTAAATGCTTGTGTGTGGTGAGTCCTTGAAAGTCTGTTTGTATCTGAAAAATAAGAGACTCACACTTCTGTCCTTTATCAGTTCATTCAGTCCTGAGTCTGGGCCCTGGAAGGATGTGTGGACTGCAAAGGACCAGATTAGACCAGACTGGGCCAGATTAGACCAGACAGGACCAGATTAGACCAGACTGGGCCAGATTAGACCAGACAGGACCAGATTAGACCAGACAGGACCAGATTAGACCTGACTGGACCAGATTAGACCAGACTGGACCAGATTAGACCTGACTGGACCAGATTAGACCAGAGTGGGCCAGATTAGACCAGACTGGGCCAGATTAGACCAGACTGGACCAGATTAGACCAGACAGGACCAGATTAGACCAGACTGGGCCAGATTAGACCAGACTGGACCAGATTAGACCAGACTGGACCAGATTAGACCAGACTGGGCCAGATTAGACCAGACTGGACCAGATTAGACCAGACCAGAGTGGGCCAGATTAGACCAGACTGGGCCAGATTAGACCAGACTGGGCCAGATTAGACCAGACTGGACCAGATTAGACCAGAGTGGACCAGATTAGACCAGACTGGGCCAGATTAGACCAGACTGGACCAGATTAGACCAGAGTGGGCCAGATTAGACCAGAGTGGGCCAGATTAGACCAGACAGGGCCAGATTAGACCTGACAGGACCAGATTAGACCAGAGTGGACCAGATTAGACCAGACTGGACCAGATTAGACCAGACTGGGCCAGATTAGACCAGACTGGACCAGATTAGACCAGAGTGGACCAGATTAGACCAGACAGGACCAGATTAGACCTGACTGGACCAGATTAGGCCAGAGTGGGCCAGATTAGACCAGACTGGACCAGATTAGACCTGACAGGACCAGATTAGACCAGAGTGGGCCAGATTAGACCAGACTGGACCAGATTAGACCTGACAGGACCAGATTAGACCAGAGTGGGCCAGATTAGACCAGACTGGACCAGATTAGACCAGACAGGACCAGATTAGACCAGACAGGACCAGATTTGACCAGACTGGACCAGATTAGACCAGACTGGGCCAGATTAGACCAGACAGGACCAGATTAGACCAGACAGGACCAGATTAGACCAGAGTGGGCCAGATTAGACCTGACTGGACCAGATTAGACCAGACTGGACCAGATTAGACCTGACTGGACCAGATTAGACCAGAGTGGGCCAGATTAGACCAGACTGGGCCAGATTAGACCAGACTGGACCAGATTAGACCAGACAGGACCAGATTAGACCTGACTGGACCAGATTAGACCAGAGTGGGCCAGATTAGACCAGAGTGGGCCAGATTAGACCAGACTGGGCCAGATTAGACCAGACTGGACCAGATTAGACCAGAGTGGACCAGATTAGACCAGACTGGGCCAGATTAGACCAGACTGGACCAGATTAGACCAGAGTGGGCCAGATTAGACCAGAGTGGGCCAGATTAGACCAGACAGGGCCAGATTAGACCTGACAGGACCAGATTAGACCAGAGTGGACCAGATTAGACCAGACTGGACCAGATTAGACCAGACTGGACCACATTAGACCAGACTGGACCAGATTAGACCAGAGTGGACCAGATTAGACCAGACAGGACCAGATTAGACCTGACTGGACCAGATTAGACCAGAGTGGGCCAGATTAGACCAGACTGGACCAGATTAGACCAGACTGGACCAGATTAGACCAGAGTGGACCAGATTAGACCAGACTGGACCAGATTAGACCAGACTGGACCACATTAGACCAGACTGGACCACATTAGACCAGACTGGACCAGATTAGACCAGACTGGACCAGATTAGACCAGACTGGACCAGATTAGACCAGACTGGACCAGATTAGACCAGACTGGACCAGATTAGACCAGAGTGGGCCAGATTAGACCAGACTGGACCAGATTAGACCAGACTGGACCAGATTAGACCAGAGTGGTTCCAGCTGCTTCAGCGGCTCCAGGACAAACAGAATTAAAGGAAAAATGACTGGATTTCTGCTTCATTTAGTTCTACCTTCATTTTTCTTCTGACTGGGCCTCAGCGTTACTCCTCACTTCAGAGCAGGTCCATCCTCCTGCACAGTTCGTCTTTTACCCTCAGTCTCACGATTTGCCGGAGCTCATCCACGGTCTGTCCAGATGGAATCCGACTTTTGTGTGAGTCCACAGCTCAAGCACTCCTGCGACTGCACCTCCATCTGCTGTAAAACCTTCACGTTGTCCCTCACCGCTCCAAAGTGCTCCTTAATTTTGATTGACAGCAGAAGGGTCTGTGTGTGCTGCTGTCTGTCCAACTCTGACATAAACCAGGACAACCCCCAGACCAATTAGAAGGAGTCCTGTTCTCCAAAATCCAAAAATATCCTCAGTGTCCTCCACACACAGAACCCACAGCCACACTACCTCCACTTGCTCCAAGCGTCGATCACATACTGCAGAAGTTCTGCCACGGCAGGTGGGCTCCTCCTGACGCCTTTGTTCCTGGGTGAAAAAATCGTGTCAATTGCGCTGAGTGTCCAGTTGATCCATTCCATGATTTAGTAGTTTGGGAATACAGCAAGCAGGAGATCCAAAGACAAAACAGAGGAGACGCAGAGGCAAAAGCAGGAGACAAAAAAAAAAAAAAAGGTAGCTAACACTAGAACAGCTGCTGATTCTACAGAACATTTACAGATAAATAATGTCAGAGCAACACCTGCTTTTAATAAATAATCTGCATAAACACCTCATCCATGGGGGGCGCCACTGGTATGTGATATCACAACTCAGAACTGGGAGAACATGGATCTACAACGAGTTCAGGTGGAAGTCCGAGGTTTGACTGAACATTCCAGAGCATTTACACCAGAAGAAGGATGGAAGAACAGGAGTAGAAGGATGGAAAACACAAGTAGAAGGATGGAAGAACAGCAGTAGAAGGATGGAAAACAGCAGTAGAGGGATGGAAGAACAGCAGTAGAAGGATGGAAGAACACCAGTAGAAGGATGGAAGAACACCAGTAGAAGGATGGAAAACACAAGTAGAAGGATGGAAGAACACAAGTAGAAGGATGGAAGAACAGCAGTAGAGGGATGGAAGAACAGCAGTAGAGGGATGGAAGAACAGCAGTAGAAGGATGGAAGAACAGCAGTAGAGGGATGGAAGAACACCAGTAGAAGGATGGAAGAACAGCAGTAGAAGGATGGAAAACACAAGTAGAAGGATGGAAAACACCAGTAGAAGGATGGAAGAACACCAGTAGAAGGATGGAAGAACAGCAGTAGAAGGATGGAAAAAACCAGTAGAAGGATGGAAGAACAGCAGTAGAAGGATGGAAGAACACCAGTAGAAGGATGGAAGAACAGCAGTAGAAGGATGGACAAACACCAGTAGAAGGATGGAAGAACACCAGTAGAAGGATGGAAGAACACCAGTAGAAGGATGGAAAACACCAGTAGAAGGATGGAAAACACCAGTAGAAGGATGGAAAACAGCAGTAGAAGGATGGAAGAACAGCAGTAGAAGGATGGAAGAACAGCAGTAGAAGGATGGAAAACACCAGTAGAAGGATGGAAAACACCAGTAGAAGGATGGAAGAACACCAGTAGAAGGATGGAAAACACAAGTAGAAGGATGGAAAACAGCAGTAGAAGGATGGAAAACACCAGTAGAAGGATGGAAAACAGCAGTAGAAGGATGGAAAACAGCAGTAGAAGGATGGAAAAACAGCAGTAGAAGGATGGAAGAACAGCAGTAGAAGGATGGAAGAACACCAGTAGAAGGATGGAAGAACACCAGTAGAAGGATGGAAAACACCAGTAGAAGGATGGAAAACAGCAGTAGAAGGATGGAAGAACACCAGTAGAAGGATGGAAGAACAGCAGTAGAAGGATGGAAAAAACCAGTAGAAGGATGGAAGAACAGCAGTAGAAGGATGGAAAAAACCAGTGGAAGGATGGAAGAACAGCAGTAGAAGGATGGAAGAACAGCAGTAGAAAGATGGAAAAAACCAGTAGAAGGATGGAAGAACAGCAGTAGAAGGATGGAAGAACAGCAGTAGAAGGATGGAAAAACAGCAGTAGAAGGATGGAAGAACAGCAGTAGAAGGATGGAAAACACCAGTAGAAGGATGGAAAACACCAGTAGAAGGATGGAAGAACAGCAGTAGAAGGATGGAAGAACAGCAGTAGAAGGATGGAAAACACCAGTAGAAGGATGGAAAACACCAGTAGAAGGATGGAAAACAGCAGTAGAAGGATGGAAGAACACCAGTAGAAGGATGGAAAACAGCAGTAGAAGGATGGAAAACACCAGTAGAAGGATGGAAGAACAGCAGTAGAAGGATGGAAGAACAGCAGTAGAAGGATGGAAAACACCAGTAGAAGGATGGAAAACACCAGTAGAAGGATGGAAAACAGCAGTAGAAGGATGGAAGAACACCAGTAGAAGGATGGAAAACAGCAGTAGAAGGATGGAAGAACAGCAGTAGAAGGATGGAAAACACCAGTAGAAGGATGGAAAACACAAGTAGAAGGATGGAAAACAGCAGTAGAAGGATGGAAGAACACCAGTAGAAGGATGGAAAACAGCAGTAGAAGGATGGAAGAACACCAGTAGAAGGATGGAAGAACAGCAGTAGAAGGATGGAAAAAACCAGTAGAAGGATGGAAGAACAGCAGTAGAAGGATGGAAGAACAGCAGTAGAAGGATGGAAAACACCAGTAGAAGGATGGAAGAACACCAGTAGAAGGATGGAAGAACAGCAGTAGAAGGATGGAAAAACAGCAGTAGAAGGATGGAAAACACCAGTAGAAGGATGGAAAACACCAGTAGAAGGATGGAAAACAGCAGTAGAAGGATGGAAAACACCAGTAGAAGGATGGAAAACACAAGTAGAAGGATGGAAGAACACCAGTAGAAGGATGGAAGAACAGCAGTAGAAGGATGGAAAACACCAGTAGAAGGATGGAAAACAGCAGTAGAAGGATGGAAGAACACCAGTAGAAGGATGGAAAACACCAGTAGAAGGATGGAAAACAGCAGTAGAAGGATGGAAGAACAGCAGTAGAAGGATGGAGAAACACCAGTAGAAGGATGGAAGAACACCAGTAGAAGGATGGAAGAACAGCAGTAGAAGGATGGAAAAAACCAGTAGAAGGATGGAAGAACAGCAGTAGAAGGATGGAAGAACAGCAGTAGAAGGATGGACAAACACAAGTAGAAGGATGGAAGAACACAAGTAGAAGGATGGAAGAACAGCAGTAGAAGGATGGAAAACACCAGTAGAAGGATGGAAAACACCAGTAGAAGGATGGAAGAACACCAGTAGAAGGATGGAAAACACAAGTAGAAGGATGGAAGAACAGCAGTAGAAGGATGGAAGAACAGCAGTAGAAGGATGGAAAAAAACCAGTAGAAGGATGGAAAAAACCAGTAGAAGGATGGAAGAACAGCAGTAGAAGGATGGACAAACACCAGTAGAAGGATGGAAGAACACCAGTAGAAGGATGGAAAACACCAGTAGAAGGATGGAAAACAGCAGTAGAAGGATGGAAGAACACCAGTAGAAGGATGGAAGAACAGCAGTAGAAGGATGGAAAAAAACCAGTAGAAGGATGGAAAACACAAGTAGAAGGATGGAAAACACCAGTAGAAGGATGGAAAACACAAGTAGAAGGATGGAAAACAGCAGTAGAAGGATGGAAAACACCAGTAGAAGGATGGAAAACAGCAGTAGAAGGATGGAAGAACAGCAGTAGAAGGATGGAAAAACAGCAGTAGAAGGATGGAAGAACAGCAGTAGAAGGATGGAAGAACACCAGTAGAAGGATGGAAGAACACCAGTAGAAGGATGGAAGAACACCAGTAGAAGGATGGAAAACACCAGTAGAAGGATGGAAAACAGCAGTAGAAGGATGGAAGAACACCAGTAGAAGGATGGAAGAACAGCAGTAGAAGGATGGAAAAACACCAGTAGAAGGATGGAAAACACCAGTAGAAGGATGGAAAACACCAGTAGAAGGATGGAAAAAACCAGTAGAAGGATGGAAAACACCAGTAGAAGGATGGAAAACAGCAGTAGAAGGATGGAAGAACAGCAGTAGAAGGATGGAAAAACAGCAGTAGAAGGATGGAAAACACCAGTAGAAGGATGGAAAACACCAGTAGAAGGATGGAAAACACAAGTAGAAGGATGGAAAACAGCAGTAGAAGGATGGAAAACACCAGTAGAAGGATGGAAAACAGCAGTAGAAGGATGGAAGAACAGCAGTAGAAGGATGGAAAACACAAGTAGAAGGATGGAAAACAGCAGTAGAAGGATGGAAAACACCAGTAGAAGGATGGAAGAACAGCAGTAGAAGGATGGAAGAACAGCAGTAGAAGGATGGAAAACACCAGTAGAAGGATGGAAAACACCAGTAGAAGGATGGAAAACAGCAGTAGAAGGATGGAAAACAGCAGTAGAAGGATGGAAGAACAGCAGTAGAAGGATGGAAAACACCAGTAGAAGGATGGAAAACAGCAGTAGAAGGATGGAAAACAGCAGTAGAAGGATGGAAGAACAGCAGTAGAAGGATGGAAGAACACCAGTAGAAGGATGGAAGAACAGCAGTAGAAGGATGGAAGAACAGCAGTAGAAGGATGGAAGAACAGCAGTAGAAGGATGGAAGAACACCAGTAGAAGGATGGAAGAACAGCAGTAGAAGGATGGAAGAACAGCAGTAGAAGGATGGAAGAACACCAGTAGAAGGATGGAAAAACAGCAGTAGAAGGATGGAAGAACAGCAGTAGAAGGATGGAAGAACAGCAGTAGAAGGATGGAAGAACACCAGTAGAAGGATGGAAGAACACCAGTAGAAGGATGGAAAACAGCAGTAGAAGGATGGAAGAACACCAGTAGAAGGATGGAAGAACACCAGTAGAAGGATGGAAAACACAAGTAGAAGGATGGAAAACACCAGTAGAAGGATGGAAAACAGCAGTAGAAGGATGGAAAACACCAGTAGAAGGATGGAAGAACACCAGTAGAAGGATGGAAGAACACCAGTAGAAGGATGGAAGAACACCAGTAGAAGGATGGAAGAACACCAGTAGAAGGATGGAAAACAGCAGTAGAAGGATGGAAGAACACCAGTAGAAGGATGGAAAACAGCAGTAGAAGGATGGAAGAACACCAGTAGAAGGATGGAAAACAGCAGTAGAAGGATGGAAGAACACCAGTAGAAGGATGGAAAACACCAGTAGAAGGATGGAAAACAGCAGTAGAAGGATGGAAGAACACCAGTAGAAGGATGGAAAACAGCAGTAGAAGGATGGAAGAACAGCAGTAGAAGGATGGAAAACACCAGTAGAAGGATGGAAAACACAAGTAGAAGGATGGAAAACAGCAGTAGAAGGATGGAAGAACACCAGTAGAAGGATGGAAAACAGCAGTAGAAGGATGGAAGAACACCAGTAGAAGGATGGAAGAACAGCAGTAGAAGGATGGAAAAAACCAGTAGAAGGATGGAAGAACAGC
Organism: Sphaeramia orbicularis; assembly: GCF_902148855.1. Classification (NCBI taxonomy): domain Eukaryota; kingdom Metazoa; phylum Chordata; class Actinopteri; order Kurtiformes; family Apogonidae; genus Sphaeramia; species Sphaeramia orbicularis. Next base: position 14,781 of record NW_021941468.1, on the reverse strand, counting down.
AGTAGAAGGATGGAAGAACAGCAGTAGAAGGATGGAAAACACCAGTAGAAGGATGGAAGAACACCAGTAGAAGGATGGAAAAACAGCAGTAGAAGGATGGAAGAACAGCAGTAGAAGGATGGAAGAACACCAGTAGAAGGATGGAAAAACAGCAGTAGAAGGATGGAAGAACAGCAGTAGAAGGATGGAAGAACACCAGTAGAAGGATGGAAGAACACCAGTAGAAGGATGGACAAACACAAGTAGAAGGATGGAAGAACACAAGTAGAAGGATGGAAGAACAGCAGTAGAAGGATGGAAAACACCAGTAGAAGGATGGAAAACACCAGTAGAAGGATGGAAGAACACCAGTAGAAGGATGGAAAACACAAGTAGAAGGATGGAAGAACAGCAGTAGAAGGATGGAAGAACAGCAGTAGAAGGATGGAAAAAACCAGTAGAAGGATGGAAAAAACCAGTAGAAGGATGGAAGAACAGCAGTAGAAGGATGGACAAACACCAGTAGAAGGATGGAAGAACACCAGTAGAAGGATGGAAAACACCAGTAGAAGGATGGAAAACAGCAGTAGAAGGATGGAAGAACACCAGTAGAAGGATGGAAGAACAGCAGTAGAAGGATGGAAAAAACCAGTAGAAGGATGGAAAACACAAGTAGAAGGATGGAAAACACCAGTAGAAGGATGGAAAACACAAGTAGAAGGATGGAAAACAGCAGTAGAAGGATGGAAAACAGCAGTAGAAGGATGGAAAACAGCAGTAGAAGGATGGAAAACACCAGTAGAAGGATGGAAGAACAGCAGTAGAAGGATGGAAAACAGCAGTAGAAGGATGGAAGAACAGCAGTAGAAGGATGGAAGAACACCAGTAGAAGGATGGAAGAACACCAGTAGAAGGATGGAAGAACACCAGTAGAAGGATGGAAAACACCAGTAGAAGGATGGAAAACAGCAGTAGAAGGATGGAAGAACACCAGTAGAAGGATGGAAGAACAGCAGTAGAAGGATGGAAAAACACCAGTAGAAGGATGGAAAACACCAGTAGAAGGATGGAAAACACCAGTAGAAGGATGGAAAAAACCAGTAGAAGGATGGAAAACACCAGTAGAAGGATGGAAGAACAGCAGTAGAAGGATGGAAAAACAGCAGTAGAAGGATGGAAAACACCAGTAGAAGGATGGAAAACACCAGTAGAAGGATGGAAAACACAAGTAGAAGGATGGAAAACAGCAGTAGAAGGATGGAAAACACCAGTAGAAGGATGGAAAACAGCAGTAGAAGGATGGAAGAACAGCAGTAGAAGGATGGAAAACAGCAGTAGAAGGATGGAAAACACCAGTAGAAGGATGGAAGAACAGCAGTAGAAGGATGGAAGAACAGCAGTAGAAGGATGGAAAACACCAGTAGAAGGATGGAAAACACCAGTAGAAGGATGGAAAACAGCAGTAGAAGGATGGAAAACAGCAGTAGAAGGATGGAAGAACAGCAGTAGAAGGATGGAAGAACACCAGTAGAAGGATGGAAGAACAGCAGTAGAAGGATGGAAGAACAGCAGTAGAAGGATGGAAGAACACCAGTAGAAGGATGGAAGAACAGCAGTAGAAGGATGGAAGAACACCAGTAGAAGGATGGAAGAACAGCAGTAGAAGGATGGAAGAACACCAGTAGAAGGATGGAAGAACACCAGTAGAAGGATGGAAAAACAGCAGTAGAAGGATGGAAGAACAGCAGTAGAAGGATGGAAGAACAGCAGTAGAAGGATGGAAGAACACCAGTAGAAGGATGGAAGAACACCAGTAGAAGGATGGAAAACAGCAGTAGAAGGATGGAAGAACACCAGTAGAAGGATGGAAGAACACCAGTAGAAGGATGGAAAACACAAGTAGAAGGATGGAAAACACCAGTAGAAGGATGGAAAACAGCAGTAGAAGGATGGAAAACACCAGTAGAAGGATGGAAGAACACCAGTAGAAGGATGGAAGAACACCAGTAGAAGGATGGAAGAACACCAGTAGAAGGATGGAAAACAGCAGTAGAAGGATGGAAGAACACCAGTAGAAGGATGGAAAACAGCAGTAGAAGGATGGAAGAACACCAGTAGAAGGATGGAAAACAGCAGTAGAAGGATGGAAGAACACCAGTAGAAGGATGGAAAACACCAGTAGAAGGATGGAAAACAGCAGTAGAAGGATGGAAGAACACCAGTAGAAGGATGGAAAACACCAGTAGAAGGATGGAAAACAGCAGTAGAAGGATGGAAGAACAGCAGTAGAAGGATGGAAGAACACCAGTAGAAGGATGGAAAACACCAGTAGAAGGATGGAAAACAGCAGTAGAAGGATGGAAAACCAGATCCCAGTGGATCCATAAATCCATGAAGTATTCAGGAACAGGCAGAACATTGTTCCAGTTGCACATGTGGGTTGTATTTGTTTGTATTTATGTGTTTATTTGTATTTAATTGTGAAGGACTAGTTTTGTAAACGTTAATATTTTCACAGTTTAATGTTGTTGTTTTCACTTCCATTTTTTCCACATAATTGTTCTCAGTAAATGTGTGCTTGTGGTTTTTTCTGGGTTATTGTGTTGTTCTTTGGGCTGTAGATCATTGGTCTGGATGTGGAACCTGAACCAACAGGATTTGTTCAACCTGGACTGTTCAGGTTCAGTTCTGACCTTTCATCCTGCAGGGCCGGAACAGAACCTTTGGTGGGGGTTGGGTTTGGCCCCCGGGCCCCCGCACATGTGACACCTGAGTTTTACTGTATGTTTTCACGCCTTAACTTCTGAGTTCTTTGTAAGTGTAAAAGCATTTTTAAATGGAATGGAATATTTTTGCTTCATGAATAGTTTTGGGATCACAGTTCAGTTCCAGATGGAGTTCAGCGACGGTGATCAGGTGAAGCTGGTTCCAGCCGCTGTGTCCTAGAGCAGGACTGTCGAACTCATGTCAGTTCAGTTCCACATTCAGCCTCATCTGATCTACAGTCCAGTTCAGGAATAGAAAGAACAGGATCAAAACTGATAACTAATGTCAACTCCAACGAATTCTCTGTTTTTGGGTAAAAAAAAGGTCAAATTCTGTAACCAAAATGTTTCCATTTACAAACTGTACTCCATCATCACATGAACAAATATGAACAACCTGAATATTCAAAGAAAAATCAGTGTAATTTTACCAATATTCTGCCTCAGTTGATCATTTCCACATGTTCAGTATAACTCACAGATCACAGTGGCTCTACAAAAGCACAACAGTTATTAACAGAATATTAGTAAAATTCCACAGACTTCTATTTCATTTCTGGTTGTTCATATTTGTTCTGGTTGTTCACATTTTTTGTAAAAGGGCTAGTCTACATGTAAACATTTTTGTGTATTTGACCTTTGTTTACACTAAAACAAAGAGGAAAAAAATAGTTTTTCATTATTTATAAAAAAAACAAAACAGTTAAAAACAGTAATATTCCGGCAGCAGGGGTGCCAACAAAATACTGTAAAATGATGGAAATTTTCATCTCATAAAAATACAGTAATTTTCCATAATTAAAATAGAGTTTTTTTGCCCTAACTTAACATGAGATTTTGCTTTTTTTTTTTTTTTTTTTTTTTTTTTTTTTTTTAACTTTTTAATGTTTAATAAAGAATATTTACATGTATTACAACAATCCAATTCCCTATAAATATATATATAAATAATTTTCAGTGAGACTCAGTTGTCCAATCCACTGATAAAAACTGTATTTGGACAGTTTATCAGTGCTTATACATGTTATACATTCACAAAAATACATTTATTCAACAGTTTTGTTGTGAAACCTCCTGTAATTACACAAGATATTTGTCAATGAACAAACAAGTCTGGTTCAACTGACAGAACTAGTACTTCTGTTACCGTTAACTGTCAGTGATTTTATCTCATTTGATTTTTTATTTATTTATTTTTTACAGTATTAAACTTTAAATTAACAGTTTAATCTCATAAATGGAAAAGAAATATTTGTGAAATTATGATACATTTGCAAATGTATTTGAACTGTATTTTTCTGTGAAAAAAGAAAAAAAAAATCTTTTAAAAAATAGAAATTTGGTTGGTTTTGGTTCTTCACAGTTCCAGTTTTTTCCTGTTCTTTTCCATTTGACATGTAAATTCAGTCTGTTTGTGTCATTTCATTGATATTTTCCTGTATCTGAAAAATACAGGAAAAATCTGTCAAATAAACAGTGACAATTCTGTTCAATTACAGTTTTTTTTTTTTACAGTGCAAGAAAGATATATGTGCATATTAGTCTACAGTTGTGCAAAAAAAAAAAAAATATCTGTAAACTTTTGAATGAGTTCAATCCTACATAAAATTACAGATTTTTTTTTTTATAGTGGAGGTTCTTCTGATAGTATTTTACTGGTTCTGATCCACTTCAGATTGAATTGACCTAAAATGATTTGAACATCCTTGATTGTTTATATTTTCAGTGTAATTTTTTGCATTTCACAAATTCATCCCAGGGCCGGACTGAACCCTTGGGCGGGCGGGTTTTGGCCCCTGGGCTTCATGTTTGACACCAGTGTCTAAACCCCAGCCTAAGTTCAAGCCGTCCACATTCTCCTGCTGGTCCTGTTCCCCTGGTGGACAGCGGTGCATGTGTGATGTTTTCGTCTTGGGGTTCAGACGCTGCTACCACCCTGGAGCACAGAGCGCTCTAACCTATCTGACTTCCATCTGTCCGCTTGACTCTTCATGCAGCCAATGAACGGCTCACACACTTTGTCTTCTCATGTTGGGCTTTTCCGAACACAGATCCGATCCCAGCTAAAAGCCCGTCCGTTCTACTCCAGTATCGCACACACCTGAGGCCTGATGCAGATGGATGTGAGGGTTCCAAACTGGGCCTATACTTCAGAAGTCCACATAGACAAGAACACACATGGACCGACTGCAGAAATGTTAGTTCTGTACCAGTCAAAGAACAGAATGTTTACAAATGGAGAAAATCTAAAAGATCTGAATCAGGACCAAAAAAAAAAGTTAATCAGGAGAGTTTGTGTTTGACCATAACTGATCACTTCTGGTTTCAAGTCTTTCTCCAGTCTTCCCGTCTTTGTCCCTGGATCGGTCCACATGGACCCAGGTCAGCACACGGTCCCCCTCCTTCTGGATTTAGTCCTAGAACAGACACTTTGGAGGATTTGGTTCCAGGACATAAGCTGGTGTTTCCATGGTGACCGAGGTGTCAGCCCATATGTCCACAGCAGTTCCACATGTGTCAGTCAGCTGATACTGTGTGTGTGTGTGTGTGTGTGTGTGTGTGTGTGTTGACATGTCACATTCCATGTTGGACTACATATGTGTATTCAATGAATGGAACATTTTTCATTCTAACATAAAAATAATGAACAAGTAATGATTGGATTGTGGTGAACCTGGGACACATGTACGTTGTGCTGAAGTGTAACCCTGTGTGTAAATGTGTTTGTGCACAGCCTATTAAACACATGGACAACATGTGCAATTGTACACAACTGTCATTCTTCTTTCATTTCTTTTATGTGCATGACATGACATTAGTCACATTTCCAATGGACATCTGCGCAAAACTTTTGTCAAACTAAATGTCAAAAAAACACAAGTGTGTACAAGGTTCTAATAGTTTTGGATTTTTCATTATGGTTTAGTTTGATTTAGTTTGGACTTTTTTTTTTTTCTCTAATTCAGTTCGTTTTAATTCGTTCTTAGAGCAGGTTGGATAGTTTCTATAAGTTTTTGTTATTTTCTAAATGCTTGGTTTAGTTTTAGTTTAGTTGTAGTTTAGTTTTAGTTTAGTTGTAGTTTAGTTTAGTTGTAGTTTAGTTTTAGTTTAGTTTAGTTTAGTTTAGTTTTAGTTTTAGTTTAGTTGTAGTTTAGTTGTAGTTTAGTTTAGTTTTAGTTTAGTTTAGTTTTAGTTTAGTTTAGTTGTAGTTTAGTCGTAGTTTAGTTTTAGTTTAGTTGTAGTTTAGTTTAGTTGTAGTTTAGTTTTAGGTTAGTTTAGTTTTAGTTTAGTTTTAGTTTAGTTTAGTTGTAGTTTAGTTTAGTTTAGTTGTAGTTTAGTTTAGTTGTAGTTTAGTTTTAGTTTAGTTTTAGTTTAGTTGTAGTTTAGTTTTAGGTTAGTTTAGTTTTAGTTTAGTTTTAGTTTAGTTTAGTTTAGTTGTAGTTTAGTTTAGTTGTAGTTTAGTTGTAGTTTAGTTTTAGTTTAGTTTAGTTGTAGTTTAGTTTTAGTTTAGTTTTAGTTTAGTTGTAGTTTAGTTTAGTTTAGTTTTAGTTTAGTTGTAGTTTAGTTTAGTTGTAGTTTAGTTGTAGTTTAGTTTAGTTTTAGTTTTAGTTTAGTTTAGTTGTAGTTTAGTTTTAGTTTAGTTTTAGTTTAGTTTAGTTGTAGTTTAGTTTTAGTTTAGTTTTAGTTTAGTTGTAGTTTAGTTTAGTTGTAGTTTAGTTTTAGGTTAGTTTAGTTTTAGTTTAGTTTTAGTTTAGTTTAGTTGTAGTTTAGTTTTAGTTTAGTTTTAGTTTAGTTGTAGTTTAGTTTAGTTGTAGTTTAGTTTTAGGTTAGTTTTAGTTTAGTTGTAGTTTAGTTTAGTTGTAGTTTAGTTTTAGGTTAGTTTAGTTTTAGTTTAGTTTAGTTGTAAAAGCCTTTATTCCGTTTGGACTTTATTCCTTCCATTCTGCACATGCTCAGTGTCTTGTCCTGTGGCGATGACGCACACATTCTGCGCTGGTGGAAGAATCTGCACTGCAGTCTAGTCTTCCCAAAGCGTTCCAGTGGAATATTCTGATGGGATCTACCAGCCTGGAAAACCCTGAAGGAACAGTTCAACACTGGCTTTGGATTCATTCATTTGTCCTGAACTAATGAGTTCCACAAGTGGGACAAACAGTTTGAACTGCAGCCCTAATGTTAGCTTAGCTTAGCCTAGCTTAGCAGAATGGCTTCATTCCTCTGCTCAGACGTAGCCAGGCTTTTAGAGGTGATTTGTAGTATTTTAGGAGTGATTTGGGTCAGTTCAGTTCTCCCTAATCATTCCTTTAGTCCGCTGGGGTCAATATGATCACAAACTGAGGCTCAGATCATGGTCATGTGACTTACTGCAGGAAGAAAATCTGGGAAATAAAAACTAATGCAAAGCTAAAACGCTAAAGCAAAGCTAATTTAGCTCATGCATCCCTTCAACAAAAAGATTTTCCAACTTCCGTCAACACAACAGTCCACAGATTGTATGAGTGCAGTAAGTCGCAGATCTGAAGAAATAATTAGAGAATCGGATTTGACAAAATCACTGAGAAAAGACGACAAATCACCTTTAAAAAACTGGATATGTGTGACCATGGAAATGCAGGGACTATGCTAAGCTAAGCTAACAGAGGGGCTAAGCTAAGTGAACAGAAGGGCTAAACTAAGCTAACAGAAGGGCTAAGCTAAGCTAACAGAAGGGCTAAACTAAGCTAACAGAAGGGCTAAGCTAAGCTAACAGAAAGGCTAAGCTAACAGAAGGGCTGAGCTAAGATAACAGAAGGGCTAAGCTAAGCTAACAGAAGGGCTGCCAGAACCCAATGCTTCTCATGTAAACCTTTATTCAGGTTTAACATTTCCATGGAAACAGAAGAGAAAATACTTTAGTTTCAGATTAATTTCTTCTGGAAAAATAAATCGGATTTAAAAAACATCATGTAACCAAACCCACTGAGCATTTGACACAAACAGAACCACACTGCTTCAGTTTCAGCTTCACAGTTTGTTATGTCTTTTACTGTCACTCTAAACTCTCCATATATATTTTTATTCGTGAGGTTTTTTTTTTTTTTTTTAATTATTATTAGAAATTTCAGGTGACCCCATTTGAATTCCAGGTGACCCCACATGGGGTCCCGACCCCAAGGTTGAAAAACACTGAATTAGGGGATATATGTAATTTTCCTAGGAAACATTTAAAAAAATAAATAAAATTACAAATAAGAATTTACATAATGACACAAATTAAATGTACATCAGAACCTTCTCTATCCACTGTTGAAAGTATCAGAAAGAATCTGTTGCAGAACAAAGATCTTCTGCAGGTCCTCAGGACATTTATCTGTTTGGAAAAATGACCTTCAAACACATATGTGTGGAGGACTGGGAGAGGGCCTGTTTTACAGCTCAAACTCTAACAGTTAACCCCAGGTTCAGACGAGGACAGTCCAGAAGGTTCTGTAGAACATATGTGACCCTGGAACACTACCGTTTGAATCCTAACAGTCCTGACATTTCTTCTAAATAGTCCTTTTGTTTGATTGTACACAGGCCTGCGACAAACTGGGGAATTTTTGGAAAGAGACTCTGAAGTTCATTCACAGATTCAGAGAACATAATATTCCTGTGGATCTAAAACTGTGTATTTTACACATTTTCCCTGAGCAGTTTCAAGTAATGGATGAAAAAGGAAAGTGTTAAAGTTTGGTTTATTACAAGCCAAATGTGTTATTTGTTTGAAATGTAAAAATATTCAAGGACCCCCAGTGAACCAGTGGATTATACAGATGCCCTTAACCTGGCACTGGGAAAGCTGACGGAGCTGGAAAAAAGACAGATGTGGGACTTTAGAAGACCTGCACGGCGGATGTGTCCTTTGGACAGAACTGTGTGTTTGGACGAGCGGTGTCTGTTAAAGACGTTCTGTTGAACTGGGAGTGGGGGGGTGGGGGTGGGGGTGGGGTTGTTCTGATGTGTTTGTGTTTTTTCCCTGTTCTTACAAAACAATTCCTTCTTTGTTGAGTGTGTTTGTTTATGCAAAATGAAACTCGATTAATACAGATTAAAAATGAATGATACTTAATTGTGATGAATTAAAATTAATCCACAGGAACCCTGAGATTCCTCTGATTGGGATCACAGTCATCCGGCTCAGATGTTACCCGGTCTGCGTCAGGGGTTGTTGAAGCAGGCGTTCATGGGGCAGTTCAGAGGACATGGTGCTGATGGAGTGTTACCACGGTAACAGTCCCAGTCACTCAGGCCTGTGACCATCCTGACCTCCAGAACTGTTGCACTGGAGCCGCCTCGGGTCCACCATCAGGTTCATCCAGGGCTAGAGCACACCTGCAGACCTACGGTCATCACACAGACTCTGGTGTCCAGTCATGGCATGTCCCCACAGTCTGATGGTGCATCAGAAAACAGTTCCCCCAGGGAGAAGGAACAGATACATAGTTCCGTTCAGATACGGACCCGACATTCAACAGCTGGGATTTCATGGGCAGTACTGACCCCATGCTTGGACAGTGGACCCCCAGGTACAGGACCAAGGCCTTGGGCATATGTAACCCTTAGAACACAGGTGTCAAACATGCGGCCCAGGGGCCAAATCCGGCCCCCCAAAGGGTCCAGTCCGGCCCTGGGATGAATTAGTGAAATACAAAAATTACACTGAAGATATCCATTTAGTTCAGGTTCCACATTCAGACCAATATGATCTAAAGTAGGCAGGACCAGTCAAAAACTATCAGAATAACAACAAAAAAAAGATAACTCTAAACTTTTCTCTGTGTAAATGTAAATATTTTCATGTATTTACACTAAAACAAAGAATAATTTCACAAAAAATGTGAATAACCTGATCAAATAGGAACAACCTGAAACGTCTTAAGAGAAGTAAGTACAATTGGACCAAGATTCTGTCTGTTATTAAATGTTTGGTGTGTTTGTAGATCCACTGTGATCTGTCAGTTCTAATGAACATGTGGAAATGAGAAACTGAGGCAGAATATTGGTAAAATTACACTGATTTTTTTCAGTTTGTTCATGTTATTCACATTGTTTGAAAGGAGAGTTTGTAGATGGAAACCTGTTCATCATGTAAATTTACTTTTCACTCTAAAACGTAGCGAAAAGTTTGGAGTTGACCTTATTTCTATATTATTCTGTTCTTATTTGACTGCTCCGGCCCACTGCAGATCAGATTAAACTGAATGTGGAACTGAACTAACAGGAGTTTGACAGCTCTGACTTATAGGAAGGGATCCAGCTGAAAGAAGAGTGTAGATATAGGGACAGCAGAAAGGCCTTCTGACCACCAGCAGCCCAAACCCTGCACCTCCACCACGTCACTGATGCTGACCAGCTTTTCATTTAAGGGGGCGCTGTTTAACCCAAAGGTCTCATGCTTTAAAATTATGGTGATCAGAAAAAAATAAAGGCATAGGCTGAAAATTTTTAAGGCCTTCAGCTAATGTTGCTAATGCTAAGGAAGTAACCCACTGGAAGTGGAGGCTGGTGCACTAAAAATAAAGTTCTTCTAAAAATGTTTACATTAATATAGTTTGCAAAGCAGTTAAATGATTAATTAAGTTTCCTGTGTCTGCTTAAGGTTTGGCCTGGGTGTTAAATGGTTAAGGTTAGGGTGTGGGTGTGGGCGGGGTTAGTTTTCACTGGTTAATGGCCCTTGTGTGCACTGTGTAAAGGTTTGTTGCTAAGATAAAGCTAACTCAAAAAGTGGGTAATTTTTTTGGGCTGTTGTCTTTTTTTTCTTATATGAATATTTTTTGGGTGGTTTTCTTTTTTTTCTTATAGTATATAATTTTTGGGGCTGTTGCACCTCTGGGCCACCGCACAGAGGGAATATGATCCATATCTGAAATACATGGTATAATATATGCAATGTTTTCATATAATAATAATAATAATAATAATAATAATAAATTATTATTATTATTATTATTATTATTATTATTATAAAAACATGCCATGGTATAGAAGTCAAATGATGAAGAACTACTTGGGGTGGTCTTTATGAACACTCAACGAAATGGAAAACCCATGTAGTAATCCTTATGCAATGTATTTATGTTGAAAATATTTAATAAATTCATTTTTAGTGAAAAAAACAAGAGAGTTACATTACATTTAAATAATAATACAAGTCATGGGAATATTCAATACTGTTTAATACAATTTAGTCAACGCAGTCACTTAAACAATGAAGTTTGTCCCATAGCGTTTGCCGTCCACCTGACACATGCACACTGCTCAGCAGCCATTTCTGCACCATCATCACCTGTCTGCAAGGCCTGTTGTGGTGTGTGCTCCTGTGATTTTTCGTCGATTTTCAGAGACATGCAGACACACACAGACACATGCAGACACAAACAGACACATGCAGACAGACACAGACACATGCAGACGTACACAGACACATGCAGACACACACAGACACATGCAGACACACACAGACACATGCAGACACACACAGACACATGCAGACACACACAGACACATGCAGACAGACACAGACACATGCAGACACACACAGACACATGCAGACAGACACAGACACATGCAGACACACACAGACACATGCAGACACACACAGACACATGCAGACACACACAGACACATGCAGACGTACACAGACACATGCAGACACACACAGACACATGCAGACAGACACAGACACATGCAGACACACACAGACACATGCAGACACACACAGACACATGCAGACAGACACAGACACATGCAGACACACACAGACACATGCAGACAGACACAGACACATGCAGACACACACAGACACATGCAGACACACACAGACACATGCAGACAGACACAGACACATGCAGACAGACACAGACACATGCAGACAGACACAGACACATGCAGACACACACAGACACATGAAGACGTACACAGACACATGCAGACACACACAGACACATGCAGACGTAGACAGACACATGCAGACACACACAGACACATGCAGACACACAGACACATGCAGACAGACACAGACACATGCAGAAAGACACAGACACATGCAGACACACACAGACACATGCAGACACACACAGACACATGCAGACGTACACAGACACATGCAGACACACACAGACACATGCAGACGTACACAGACACATGCAGACAGACACAGACACATGCAGACAGACACAGACACATGCAGAAAGACACAGACACATGCAGACACACACAGACACATGCAGACGTACACAGACACATGCAGACACACACGGACACATGCAGACAGACACAGACACATGCAGACGTACACAGACACATGCAGACAGACACAGACACATGCAGACAGACACAGACACATGCAGACAGACACAGACACATGCAGACAGACACATGCAGACGTACACAGACACATGCAGACACACACAGACACATGCAGACACACACAGACACATGCAGACGTACACAGACACATGCAGACACATGCAGACAGACACAGACACATGCAGACACACACAGACACATGCAGACACACACAGACACATGCAGACGTACACAGACACATGCAGACAGACACAGACACATGCAGACAGACACAGACACATGCAGACAGACACAGACACATGCAGACACACGGACACATGCACACAGACACAGACACATGCAGACAGAAACAGACACATGCAGACTGACACAGACACATGCAGACAGACACAGACACATGCAGACAGACACAGACACATGCAGACACACGGACACATGCAGACAGACACAGACACATGCAGACACACACAGACACATGCAGACAGACACAGACACATGCAGACAGACACGGACACATGCAGACGTACACAGACACATGCAGACGCACACAGACACATGCAGACACACACAGACACATGCAGACAGACACAGACACATGCAGACAGACACAGACACATGCAGATGTACACAGACACATGCAGACACACACAGACACATGCAGACACACACAGACACATGCAGACAGACACGGACACATGCAGATACACACAGACACATGCAGACACACACAGACACATGCAGACACACACAGACACATGCAGACGTACACAGACACATGCAGACGTACACAGACACATGCAGACGTACACAGACACATGCAGACACACACAGACACATGCAGACACACACAGACACATGCAGACACACAGACACATGCAGACACACAGACACATGCAGACAGACACAGACACATGCAGACACACACAGACACATGCACACACAGACACATGCAGACAGACACAGACACATGCAGACAGACACAGACACATGCAGACAGACACAGACACATGCAGACACACACAGACACATGCAGACGTACACAGACACATGCAGACACACACAGACACATGCAGACGTACACAGACACATGCAGACACACACAGACACATGCAGACACACACAGACACATGCAGACAGACACAGACACATGCAGACGCACACAGACACATGCAGACACACACAGACACATGCAGACACACACAGACACATGCAGACGTACACAGACACATGCAGACACACACAGACACATGCAGACGTACACAGACACATGCAGACAGACACAGACACATGCAGACAGACACAGACACATGCAGACAGACACAGACACATGCAGACACACAGACACATGCAGACGTACACAGACACATGCAGACACACACGGACACATGCAGACAGACACAGACACATGCAGACGTACACAGACACATGCAGACGTACACAGACACATGCAGACAGACACAGACACATGCAGACACACAGACACATGCAGACACACATGCAGACGTACACAGACACATGCAGACACACACAGACACATGCAGACACACACAGACACATGCAGACGTACACAGACACATGCAGACACATGCAGACAGACACAGACACATGCAGACACACACAGACACATGCAGACACACACAGACACATGCAGACGTACACAGACACATGCAGACAGACACAGACACATGCAGACACACAGACACATGCAGACAGACACAGACACATGCAGACACACACAGACACATGCACACAGACACAGACACATGCAGACAGACAGACACATGCAGACAGACACAGACACATGCAGACAGACACAGACACATGCAGACACACAGACACATGCAGACACACGGACACATGCAGACAGACACAGACACATGCAGACACACAGACACATGCAGACAGACACATGCAGACAGACACAGACACATGCAGACGTACACAGACACATGCAGACGCACACAGACACATGCAGACACACACAGACACATGCAGACAGACACACACATGCAGACAGACACAGACACACACAGACACATGCAGACACACACAGACACATGCAGACACACACAGACACATGCAGACAGACACAGACACATGCAGACAGACACAGACACATGCAGACACACAGACACATGCAGACACACACAGACACATGCAGACGTACACAGACACATGCAGACGTACACGACACTGCAACCAACACATGCAGACACACAGACATGCAGACACAGACACATGCAGACGTACACAGACACATGCAGACACACACAGACACATGCAGACAGACACAGACACATGCAGACACACACAGACACATGCAGACACACAGACACATGCAGACAGACACAGACACATGCAGACAGACACAGACACATGCAGACACAGACACATGCAGACACACACAGACACATGAAGACGTACACAGACACATGCAGACACACACAGACACATGCAGACGTAGACAGACACATGCAGACACACACAGACACATGCAGACACACACAGACACATGCAGACGTACACAGACACATGCAGACACACACAGACACATGCAGACAGACACAGACACATGCAGACACACACAGACACATGCACACAAACAGACACATGCAGACAGACACAGACCTGCAGACGTACACAGACACATGCAGACACACACAGACACATGCAGACACACACGACACATGCAGACACACACAGACAC
>NW_021941467.1:0-49895 GCF_902148855.1 Sphaeramia orbicularis | reverse complement strand
GGAAATAATCGTTTAAAAAAAAAAAAGAAACAAACAAAAAATTGCCTTTTTAACAGTATCATTGTGTGATCTATTGTGTGGTGATCCCAGTATTGTGATTGGATTGTTTCTCCAGATTCTTGCTGATACACAGCCCCATCTTTAATTACTGAAAACCAAAACTTAACATGCTTCAGACGTCTGACCTGGTTTCTGTGGTACTCTGTTGTCATGTTCACCCCCCCCAGCCTCAGAATACAGTGTTTATTTTTGGGTGTTTTTTTTCTTTTTTTTTTTTTTTTTTTGCGGTGGTGGTGGTGCTGACAGTTCAGCGCTGTTGAATGTAAACGGGGTAAACCCTGCACATGGGTTCTGCTCAAACTGTGTGTGTTCTGCTTCAGGGTTTGTGTGGAAGCTGGAAGGCCAGTGTTTGTGTTCTTCACATAGGCTACATGTGCACGTTTGGCACACCTCTGCACCGTTTCAAAGTAGGGATGCAAATTATCCATTCGTCCATTAATCATTAGTTGGTTGACCTTATTGACCGATTAACGATTAATCGATAAGCAGCGATTTTTCCGAGAACCTGAATTTCTGTTTCGATAGGGTCTATTAGAATAAAAGCTGAATATTGTTTCTGTACTTCATGTAAAAATCATGTCATATTCCTTAAAGATTGGTTTGTTGATCCATTGTGTACAGAACAGACAATGACATGTATGGAGTAGAACTAAAGATCAAGGCTATTATCGTTAATGAAAACTAACGAAATGAGGAAAACTAGAATTGTAAAAACATTTTTGTTTACTGAAATAAATAAAAACTATAAAAGAAAAAAACCATAACTAACTGAAACTGTATTGTGTGTTTACTAAACTAACTGAAACAGATAAAAATTCTGGATCCAATTCCCTTGGTTTTGGTCTTTGTCAATGTCAGATTGATGTTCAATGGATTTCTTTGTCTCTCTCAGTTTTCTGTGCTGTCTCCATACGACACTTTTTGCTCCGTCACTTGTGTTCACTTGTGGTTTCCAGTCGTCTTCTGGTCCCCACTCTACCTGGAACATGGAGACTAAAGCAGCAGAGTCCTGTCTGGGATTGATTTGAATAGGAGCACAGAGAAGAAGAGAAAAGAGACCACTGAACTACAACTGAACTACAACTGAACTACAACTGAACTACAACTAAACTACAACTGAACTACAACTGAACTAAAACTGAACTACAACTGAACTACAACTGAACTACAACTAAACTACAACTAAACTACAACTGAACTACAACTGAACTACAACTAAACTACAACTGAACTACAACTGAACTACAACTAAACTACAACTGAACTACAACTGAACTACAACTGAACTACAACTGAACTACAACTGAACTACAACTAAACTACAACTGAACTAAAACTGAACTACAACTAAGAAAGAAACTAATAAAAACTATCAAACCTGCTCCTAAAACAAATTAAAATGACCTGAGTTAGAGAAAAAAAGTCCAAACTAAATAAAACTAAACTAGAATGAAAAATCCAGAACTATTAGAACCTTGCTAAAGACATTCAACAAAGAAATACAATCAAATAAATGGCTCTGCAGAGGGGCAGTTTAGAACAAATGGACATTTATGACTAGGGCTGTGGACCAGCCAAAACCTGGAGATACCACCCAAATGACAACACTAGGATCACCATATGGCACTGAAGTGGAAGTGTGTGTGTGCATGTGGTGTTAGTGTGCATGTGGTGTTAGTGTTCATATGGTATTAGTGTGCATATGGTGTTAGTGTGCATATGGTGTTAGTGTGCATGTGGTGTTAGTGTGCATATGGTGTTAGTGTTCATGTGGTGTTAGTGTGCATGTGGTGTTAGTGTGCATATGGTGTTAGTGTTCATATGGTGTTAGTGTGCATATGGTGTTAGTGTTCATGTGGTGTTAGTGTGCATGTGGTGTTAGTGTGCATATGGTGTTGGTGTGCATATGGTGTTAGTGTGCATATGGTGTTAGTGTTCATGTGGTGTTAGTGTGCATGTGGTGTTGGTGTGCATATGGTGTTAGTGTGCATATGGTGTTAGTGTTGAAGGCGTGTCCTTACTGGTTGAACATGTGTTTGTCCTGCAGGAGGACATGTCCTGTTGTGAGTGGACCATGTGTGGAAGGCCAGCTGTTTTCTGTCCTCACACATGTACAAACACAAACATAAAAGCCCTGAAGGGCGGCACAACGGCTTCTGCTGCATACTAGAGATGGAACCATATGAACAGTTCATATCACACTTATTGTGACTAAAATTATCACTCAAATTATCATTATTATTATCATGGTATTATTCAAATTGTGCTCAAAGTGTTCAAAAAGTACTGATACACACAGAAATAATTTAACCAAGTTGGATTTTGAAAAAACACAAACAAAAAACAAATAAAAACAAATATAATAACAGTCCCGCTGTCCCTTCTGTGTCAGAACCATTCACATATTAACCCTTAGTGGTCTGAGTCTATTCTGTCTGTTTTTCAGTCCTTTTGATTTGGCCTTTATATACTATAGAAACAAATGTTTACTATACCCATGTTTGGATCTGTTTTTTCAGCACAACTTCATCTGTATCATCTGTCTGTTAGTTTTTCACTTTAACCTACTATAAAAACACAAAAGGACAGAAAACACACAAAAAGTATGACATCAAAAAATCAAGCCAGTGGTAGCTAAATACTTTCTGATGAAGCTTGTTTTTCAACACAAACAGGAAGTGGACCTAAATAAAGAGAAAGGGGGGGGGGGGGTGAACCTTGTGGTGCTAGTGCATAAATCAGACACATTTGAAGCCTTTGTAGAAACAAACACACACACATTTACAGTCTACGTCCACACAACAGCTGAGAGGATGAAGGTACAATGAGCCACGTTTGTGTCAAACATGGGGCCCGGGGCCAAATGTGGACCCCTAAAGGTTCCAAACTGACCCCTGGGATGAATTAACAAAGTCAAAAATTCCACACTCTTGAATTTTATTAAGCAAAACAAAAAAAATAGCTAGAATTAAGGAAAAAATGTTGAATTAAGCAAAAAATCCTCAATTAAGAAAAAAAAAAGTTGAATTAAGGCAAAAGAAATTTGTGAATTAAGCAAAAAAAAAAAATCTTGAATTAAGCCAAAAAAATCTTGAATTAACAACTTCACATTTTTGTCTTTGTTTTAGTGCAGAAAATCACATTAAATTGTGAAACTCTTTCCATTTCCAAACTCTCCTGTACCAATAAACTGTGACTAACCTGAACAAATGTGCCCAACCTGAAATGTCTGTATTAAATTCAGTCCAGTTTGAACTCTTTTCTTCCTGTTCCTCAGTGTTTAGTGTCTTTGGAGATCTGATCCAGAATGCACATGGACTAATGAGAAGTGGAGGAAGAAGACTGAGAAAATTACACTGATTTTACTGAAGAAATGTCCGTTTTTTCAGGTTATTCACATCTTGTTTTTTGGATAGTTTATAAAATAAATATTTTCATAATTTAATGGTTTTTTTTTTCACTCAAACACAGACATACATGTGCAGTTGTCATCATGTGCAGGTTCTTCTGTTCTTATTTGAGTGCAGATCAGATCAGGCTGAATGTGGAACCTGGTTCCAACAGTACTTTGGACTAAACAGTGCAGTAGTAAACAGTGGAAGCCCCAGACCGACCCGTTCAAACCCGTCCATTCAGCCTGTTTGTCCTTCATGCTCCGGTACAGTTCTTCCAGTTTTTTAACAGTGTCTTTTAGATGAAACCGGCGTTGTAGCGGAGGCTTTTAGCCCAGTTCTGCCCCAGAATGAGAACACGTCAGCATTAGTGTGTATGTGATCCCATGGACACACACTCACAAAGATAAACTTCCAACAACATCACATTAATCTGCACCTAAGAACCACAGAGGCTATATTTAGACCACAAACCAGGACTGGGTGTCCTCAGAGACACACTGGGCTCATCTGTGGCTTTGGATGTGCACTACAGACACCTAGGTGGACCAGAAAGGAACAGTTAGGCTGCATGGGGACACTGGTACACAACCAGAACCAGTCCACACACTGGTACACAACCAGTCCACACACTGGTACACAACCAGAACCAGTCCACACACTGGTACACAACCAGAACCAGTCCACACACTGGTACAGAACCAGTACACACACTGGTACACAACCAGAACCAGTCCACACACTGGTACAAAACCAGTACACACACTGGTACACAACCAGAACCAGTCCACACACTGGTACAGAACCAGTACACACACTGGTACACAACCAGTCCACACACTGGTACACAACCAGAACCAGTCCACACACTGGTACAAAACCAGTCCACATACTGGTACACAACCAGAACCAGTCCACACACTGGTACAAAACCAGTCCACATACTGGTACAGAACCAGGACCAGTCCACACACAGGCACAGAACCAGAACCAGTCCACACACTGGTACAGAACCAGTCCACATACTGGTACAGAACCAGGACCAGTCCACATACTGATACAGAACCAGAACCAGTCCACATACTGATACAGAACCAGTCCACATACTGGTACAGAACCAGGACCAGTCCACATACTGGTACAGAACCAGTACACATACTGATACAGAACCAGTCCACACACTGGTACAGAACCAGTCCACATACTGGTACAGAACCAGGACCAGTCCACACACTGGTACAAAACCAGTCCACATACTGGTACAGAACCAGAACCAGTCCACACACAGGCACAGAACCAGAACCAGTCCACATACTGGTACAGAACCAGGACCAGTCCACATACTGGTACAGAACCAGTCCACACACAGTTCTGGACTGGGACTGGGACTGGGTCTGGGTCTGGGTCTGGACTGGGACTGGGTCTGGACTGGGACTGGGTCTGAGACTGGGACTGGGACTGGGACTGGGTCTGGGTCTGGGTCTGGACTGGGACTGGGTCTGGACTGGGACTGGGTCTGGGACTGGACTGGGACTGGGTCTGGGTCTGGTCTGGGTCTGGGACTGGACTGGGTCTGGGTCTGGGACTGGGTCTGGGACTGGACTGGGTCTGGTCCTCCTACCACACAGTGGAGGGCTCCACTTTCCTAGTCCACATAAAGATTTTTATTAGGACAAGAACCTGGTGACACCATTCAAATCACAGTTCTAGGATCACAATACCACATACCATGATACTGTTAAAAAGGCCATTTTCTATTGGTTTTGTTTCTTTTTTTTAAGATTATTTTCTTGAAGAATTGAGTTTCAGCAGAAATCTGCACAAATCCTAAACACATTTGTGTTTGATCCCAACAGGATCTAATGTTCTATCACCAAATGTTCCAACTGTGTTCAAACTGAATTCTGTTTTCCAGACATTCCAGTTTCAGATCCTGTTCAAATGTTCAGATTCTATTAGTTCACAGCTAACATCAGAACAGGATTGGAGTTCAATCCAAACAAAGGAACCAACATTATTGAATAAAAGACGGTTAAAAATAATAAATAAAATATAAATAAAACAGAAAACCATTTTTAACAGTATCATGCTATATTGTGATATATTGTATGGTGGTCCTAGTATTGTGATTTGTATTGTATCTCCAGATCCTTGCTGATACACAGCCCTAATTATGATACTGTTAAAAGGCAATTTTTTATTTGTTTCTTTTTTTTTATGATTATTTCCTTGAAGAATTGAATTCCAGCAGAAATCTGCACAAATACTAAACAGATTTGTGTTTGATCCCAACAGGATCTAATGTTCTCTATCGCATGAGAATATCTCTCCACTACATATAGAATATATGTTATGGGATTTACTGACATCCCCGCAGCTGACGTGAAAACTTCTTTAAGACACACCACGCCTACCGTGGCTTCCCCTGCGCCCTATAAATAGACCCAGCTGCGCAGGGAACAGCTGATTTCTCTGATTTTCACTGCAGATCAGACAACGTGAGAGCGTGAAAGACAAAGAGGGAGACGAAGGGTGACTTTTTGTGCGATCCACATACCTTCGGGTCGAGAGCTGGTCTGTGTTAGACTCCTCTCAGGGTGAAAAGTTGCCTTTTTTGCTCCCTTCTATTTTCTTTGGAGAAGTTGAGCTGAGGGTACTGAGCGTACAGCTGGTCTGAGGAAGCGACAAAGTCGCGGGTGCAGCCAGCGTCCTCTCTCATATCTCCTCCTTTTTTCTTTTTAGCGTGGGGAAGTTGTCCATTAGGAGGATTGTGCCGTATAGGTGCAGCTGGCCGGAGATGCGACAAGTCGCGGGCACGGCCAGCATTTTCCTCCGGGACGGCTTTCTTGCCATTTAAAAAAAAAAAAAAAAAAAAAAAAGACGCTTCCTTGTATATTGTGTGTTGTGTCGGCAGTGGCACAACAGCGTCCCAAAGAAAAAGCTTCTCTCCCTATCCCCATTCCATGAGTCGATTTTTAGAAAAAAAAAAAAAAAAAAGGCAGACTCACAGGGAAACAAAGTTAAAGCTAACAAACTTAGCAAACAAAACGCCATAAACTTTTCCGGGTCACGTGACGGTGACGTCACGCAATGACGAGCCGGGAGAGTCCATTGTGCATGGGCTGTGGGGGGAGGATCCCCATAGATGATCCCCATGACTTATGTGTGTATTGCTTGGGAGAGGAACATGCATTGGCAGCAAGGGAGGATCCTGCTGCATGTATGAGTTGCTTTTGCATGTCAGCAAGGCAAAGGGAAGCACGTTGCCGGTTGTTTCAGAGACAAGGCACAATACGGGAGACCCCTACTGTAGGCCTACGGGCTGCCAAGCGGTTCAAGCCTATGGCTGTAGAAACTGGACAGGCTGGCATGGGCTCCAGTACCGGCCCCCTGACTGTGTATACAGTGGGGGGGGTGCGGTCTGTGTCCAGGTCTGGCCCAGCCGGGGTGGTACATTCTCCCCCAGGGCCCTCAGATGAGGAACGCCCCACATCCCCATTTATAGATGTGGAGGGGGATGATGAGGATGTTAACCTGTCTCCTTCGGAAGAGGAAGATAGGGTCGCGGCGGACCAGCAAGAGGAGGGGGAGCTCGATGAGAAGCGGTCTCCCCTCCTTCAAGGTCTTATTAGTAGAGCAGCAGCGGCTCTGGGTGTGGAACTGCCACCTATACAAGGGCTGGGCCCGTCACGTTTTGATGATGATAAAGGGGGCTCTCAACCTTCAACACGCTTCTTGGTGCCCCTCCTCTCAGACTTTGAGGAGGTGGTCAGGAAGCAATTTGGGACCCCACAGGCAATGGGTCACTGGTCCGGGCTCTGTAGGGCCATGACTGCAGTTCACACTCCAGAGAGGATCGGCTGTGGGCCGCTACCCTCTGTGGATGCACCATTGGCGGCTCTGGTAGCTCCCTCACAGTCGGTTCTGGGGAAAGGGAAGAGCCAGAGCAAGAACTGCAAGGTGATGGACGGTTTGCTGGAGAAGATGCATGGGGCTATGGCAGTCCAGACAAAACTGGCCAACACGGCGGCCATATTGTCCCTGTATCAGCGGCACTTAGCCCAGCAGCTTTCAGAGGAGTCTGGGAGGCAGCTCATAGAGGAACTGCAACAGGTCTCCTCACTTCTCCCCAAGCTTATGAGAGAGCAAGGGGAGGCTGCTGGCAAGGCCTTGTCAGGTTTCTGGCAAGCACGCCGCCATCTGTGGTTGTCGCAGTCCCAGTTGCATCCTGACGACAGGGAATGTCTACTCAGGCTGCCTGTAGAGCCGACAGCTATGTTTGGGCCACAGGCGACGGTGATGATCCACCAAGCGCAGGAGGCTCATCGTGCGGCTCGAGAGATGTCAAATGCCCTGAGGCAGACCACGGGCTGGCAAGAGGTGCGTCAGCCACAGGCTCTCCTGCACATGCGGCCAGCACAGAGGTGCTGGCCGCATGTGCAGGAGAGCCGCATATACAGACAGGGAGGCACAGGCTCTCTGCGCCTGAGCAGGTTGGCACAAAGACTGTGGACATGGGCATACAAGCAGTTCCTGTCACTCAGGGCAATGCATGTGCCTGGTGTGGTGACTGTGGTGGCGGACCTCCTTTCCAGGAGGGGACCGCATCCAAGGAACTGGAGGCTCCATCCAGCAGTGGTGGAGGAGATCTGGCACCGCTTTGGAAGAGCGGTGGCTGACCTGTTTGCCTCGAAGGGGAATGCTCACTGCCCACTGTATTACTCCATCGAGAGAGATTTGCCTCCTCTGGGCTGCAATGCCATGGCGCACCAGTGGCCTCAGGGGCTGCTCTATGTTTTTCCCCCGTTCAGCCTCCTGCCAAACCTGCTAGGAGAGTTGCTGCCGCTTCCTTCCAGAGGATGCAGGGGTTATCCTCCATCCGAACCCAGCATTCTTACCTAAGGTGCTCACTGATTTTCACATAAGTCAATCAGTGGAACTGCGAGCCCTTAGGCCTTCTCAGGGGGCAGGCAGGGGTCCACAATGGTCAGCACTGTGCCCGGTTAGGGCCCTCAAGATTTATATTCAATGGACAGCTGCATTCAGGAAAACTGATCAGCTGTTCATCTGTTTCCAGCCTCAGCGTCGGGGAGAGCCGGTGTCTAAGGCTAGGCTTTCTCACTGGGTGGTGGAGGCTGTCCACTGAGCGTACAGTGAGACAGGTGAGCCGGCGCCAGAGGGAGTGAAAGCGCACTCTACACGAGGCGTATCCACCTCCTGGGCCTTGTGGCAGGGAGCTGCCCTCTCAGACGTGTGTGCAGCAGCCACATGGGCTACGCCAAATGCTTTTGCCAGATTTTATAGTTTGAATGTGGCCACCAGTACCTCCTTTGGGGAGCGTGTGCTGGGGGCCATGTCAACCTAAACATTGATTCACTGTGCCCCTGGCCAGGCCCGAGGTCGACTGGCCAGGGTGATGTCAAGATCCAAGTCAGTGGCCTTGCAGAGTGCGAGCCATCTGAGTGGCCTCTTCCTTGTACCCAGCCCCTGCGTCTGGCAGGGTTGGGTATGCAAGGATCACGTACAGCTGGTGGTGGCACATAGCGTCTTGCGGTGTCGCCACCTTATAGGCGTACGTTCTGTATATAGTTCTGTGGTGATTTTGTACACACTGTAAATTATGTGCACTCGGGGTGGTGACGTCTCATTCGATACTACCTCATGGGGTCGCTATTGGAGCGGTGTCTGCTCTGTCTCCTTGGGACCCTCACGGTGTGTCTTACAGAGCCCATAACATATATTCTATATGTAGTGGAGAGATATTCTCATGCGATAGAGAACGTTGGGTTACGGTGTAACCCTGGTTCTCTGAGAATAGAGAATATCTCTCCACATCGAGGCCGCTCGGGACCCGTTCAAATCAGAGTGAATCAGCTGTTCCCTGCGCAGCTGGGTCTATTTATAGGGCGCAGGGGAAGCCACGGTAGGTGTGGTGTGTCTTAAAGAAGTTTTCACGTCAGCTGCGGGGATGTCAGTAAATCCCATAACATATATTCTATATGTAGTGGAGAGATATTCTCTATTCTCAGAGAACCAGGGTTACACCGTAACCCAACGTTCTATCACTAAATTTTCCTAATTGTCTGAGTTTCCAAAGGAACTAAAATCTGCCTCTCAGACAGTGAAAGTGTTTTTAGGAGGATTCAGATAAACAGTATTTAACTGCAAAAGCACTCAGAGAGCGCAGACCTCCACCAAGGCAGACCACTGGTGGATCTGACCCCTGTGTGAGAATGATCAGGTGTTCTGGGTCCGTCCCCTGTCCCCTGTGTCATTGTGGACTGTCCCCTGTTCCCTGTGTCCTCCTGGACTGGGGTGTCATTGTGGACTGTCCCCTGTGTCCTCCTGGACTGGGGGGTCATTGTGGACTGTCCTCTGTCCCCTTCTCCTCCTGGACTGGGGGGTCATTGTGGACTGTCCCCTGTGTCCTCCTGGACTGGGGGGTCATTGTGGACTGTCCCCTGTTCCCTGTGTCCTCCTGGACTGGGGTGTCATTGTGGACTGTCCCCTGTGTCCTCCTGGACTGGGGGGTCATTGTGGACTGTCCTCTGTCCCCTTGTCCTCCTGGACTGGGGGGTCATTGTGGACTGACCCCTGTCCCCTGTGTCCTCCTGGACTGGGGGGTCATTGTGGACTGTCCCCTGTTCCCTGTGTCCTCCTGGACTGGGGTGTCATTGTGGACTGTCCCCTGTGTCCTCCTGGACTGGGGGGTCATTGTGGACTGTCCTCTGTCCCCTTGTCCTCCTGGACTGGGGGGTCATTGTGGACTGTCCCCTGTCCCCTGTGTCCTCCTGGACTGGGGGGTCATTGTGGACTGTCCCCTGTTCCCTGTGTCCTCCTGGACTGGGGTGTCATTGTGGACTGTCCCCTGTGTCCTCCTGGACTGGGGTGTCATTGTGGACTGTCCTCTGTCCCCTTGTCCTCCTGGACTGGGGGGGCCATTGTGGACTGTCCTCTGTTCCCTGTGTCCTCCTGGACTGGGGGGTCATTGTGGACTGTCCTCTGTTCCCTGTGTCCTCCTGGACTAGGGGGTCATTGTGGACTGTCCTCTGTTCCCTGTGTCCTCCTGGACTGGGGGGTCATTGTGGACTGTCCTCTGTTCCCTGTGTCCTCCTGGACTAGGGGGTCATTGTGGACTGTCCTCTGTTCCCTGTGTCCTCCTGGACTGGGGGGTCATTGTGGACTGTCCTCTGTCCCCTGTGTCCTCCTGGACTGGGGGGGCCATTGTGGACTGTCCTCTGTTCCCTGTGTCCTCCTGGACTGGGGGGTCATTGTGGACTGTCCTCTGTCCCCTGTGTCCTCCTGGACTGGGGGGTCATTGTAAGTAAGTAAGTAAAGTAAAGTAAATTTTATTTACAGAGCACTTTTCACAGACAGTCACAAAGTGCTTTATCAATTCAAATCAGAATCAAATGAACTCTACAGACCCAACAGAATCCTTCAGGATCAAACACTTGTGATTGGTGACAGTGGAAGGAAAAACTTCCCTTTAACAGCAGAAACCTGGAGCAGAGCCAGACTCCTGAAGGATGGACGTCTGCCTTGACCAGTTGGGGTTAAAGAGAGAGAGAGAGAGTAAAGGAGGAGAGAAGAGAGAGCGATAGAGATATAGAGAGACTGGGGGGGGGGGGTGACACATGGAGTACGTTATGATGAATACATAGAGTGTAGTCAGTCTGTGGTGGTCCTGGGTCAGGTGGGAGACTAAAAAGCCTTTTTGAACAGGAGGGTTTGGAGGTGTTTCTTAAAGCTCTGTACAGAGTCCATGGACCGTAGGTGTAGAGGCAGGTCATTCCATAGACGTGGTCCACAGCTTTAAAGGACCTGTCACCGCGTGTGCTAAAACAGGTGTGTGGAACCATCAGCAGGTGTGTGGAACCATCAGCAGGTGCGTGGAACCATCAGCAGGTGCTGTCCTGAAGACCTCAAGCTACGAGTCGAGCTGTAGGGCTGGATCAGGGAAGCAATGTATGCAGGGGCCTGGCCATGTAGGGCCCGGAAAGTTAGCACAAGAATTTTGAAATGAAGACGATATAGAACAGGAGCCAGTGGAGAGATTTAAGGATGGGAGTGATGTGGGTTCTCCTGTTTGTGCGGGTCAGGAGCCTTCAGCAGAGTTCTGGACAAACTGTAGACGGGCCAGCTCCTTCTGTTTAAACATGTAAACAGGCTGTTGCAGTAGTCTAAGTGAGAAGATACAAAAGCGTGAACGATCATCTCGAGCTCATTTGTGGACACCATAGATCTGAGTTTGGAGATGTTGCGTAGGTGGAAGAAACAGTTTTTGACTAGGTGTTTGGAGTAGAATTCTAAAGACATGTCCTGGTCAAAGATGACACCCAGATTCCTCAGTTTTGTCTTTACCGAGGAACTCAGGTCTCCAAGGTGATGTTTGATTCCTGGGATTGCACTGTCCGGGTCAGTGATGAGGGTCTGTGTTTGACTGGAGTTCAGCTGGAGGCTGTTCTCATTTAGCCACTGCTTCAGCTCTGACAAGCAGATGATTAAGGAACTCAGTTTGTGGGGCTCAGAGGAGTTAAAGGAGCAGTATATCTGGATGTCATCTGTGAATAGATGATAGGAGACATCACTATACTGTCGGATAATGTGGCCAAGTGGGAGGACATAGAGTAAGAATAGGACTGGTCCCAGGACAGAGCCTTGGGGCACACCACACAGTAGATCCGCTGAGTCAGATTGGAAGTTGTTTATTGACACAGTGAAGCTTCTGCCGGTCAGGTAAGAGGAGAACCAGTCTAGCACAGGACCTGACATCCCTACCAGGTCCCTCAGTCTCTCAATCATTATGGGATGGTCCACTGTGTCAGAGGCCGAGGACAGATCTAGCAGGACCAAGACCGTGGATTTCCCGGAGTCAGCCTCCATCAGGATGTCACTGGACACTTTTAATAGTGCGGTTTGTGTTGAGTGGCGTTGTCTAAACCCAGACTGAAAAGTGTCATAGATCTGGTGTGTCTCCAGAAAAGCTGTCAGTTGTTTAGACACTGCCTTCTCAAGGATTTTGGCCAATAGGGGGAGCTTTGAAATGGGCCTGTAGCTTTTGAAGTCTGTGGGGTCCAGTGTGGTTTTCTTTAGTTTAGGTTCTATGATGGTATGTTTGAAGGAGCTGGGAAACAAACCAGTTGAGAGCGACAGGTTAAAAAACTTTGTGACCCATGGTCCAATAGTGTCAAAGACACCGACAAGGAGCTTATGGGGGAGGAGGTCTGCAGAGTTGGAGGAGGGTTTCGTTTTGGATAAAAGTGCTGAGATATTCTCCAGTGTCACAGGGTCGAAAGAGGACCAGGTTTGCAGAGGGGGATCAGATAGGGTCAGACGGCCAGAGGGTGGTGGGATATTGTGTTTAATATCCCTGATCTTGTCTGTGAAGAAGTTTAGGAAGTCACTGCTGTCAGCTTTGTGGACTGTCCTCTGTCCCCTTGTCCTCCTGGACTGGGGGGCCATTGTGGACTGTCCTCTGTCCCCTTGTCCTCCTGGACTGGGGGGCCATTGTGGACTGTCCTCTGTCCCCTTGTCCTCCTGGACTGGGGGGCCATTGTGGACTGTCCTCTGTCCCCTGTGTCCTCCTGGACTGGGGGGTCATTGTGGACTGTCCTCTGTCCCCTTGTCCTCCTGGACTGGGGGGTCATTGTGGACTGTCCTCTGTCCCCTTGTCCTCCTGGACTGGGGGGCCATTGTGGACTGTCCTCTGTCCCCTTGTCCTCCTGGACTGGGGGGCCATTGTGGACTGTCCTCTGTCCCCTGTGTCCTCCTGGACTGGGGGGCCATTGTGGACTGTCCTCTGTCCCCTGTGTCCTCCTGGACTGGGGGGGCCATTGTGGACTGTCCTCTGTCCCCTTGTCCTCCTGGACTGGGGGGCCATTGTGGACTGTCCTCTGTCCCCTGTGTCCTCCTGGACTGGGGGGGCCATTGTGGACTGTCCTCTGTCCCCTTGTCCTCCTGGACTGGGGGGCCATTGTGGACTGTCCTCTGTCCCCTGTGTCCTCCTGGACTGGGGGGGGCCATTGTGGACTGTCCTCTGTCCCCTGTGTCCTCCTGGACTGGGGGGTCATTGTGGACTGTCCTCTGTCCCCTTGTCCTCCTGGACTGGGGGGTCATTGTGGCCGGTGGCAGCTGCCCGGTGCCACGTGGCGGTGCCAGGCCCTGTCCGTCCGTCTGTCCACAAACACAAACACAGGCCGTCTCTTCATCTGCCGTCCACCAAGAGTCTGGCTTTGATGGAAACAAGACCAACGCTTGTGAGCGACTGAGTGAGTGTCCACAAAGGCAGAGAGAGGCCGAAGGACGCACCGTTACCAGTGAGACAAAGACAGAGGAGACAGTTAGGATTAGAGCTGTGAGGAAATATCACTTCTGCAATATGTCACATATTTCATTTCACAATACTGTGTCCATATTAAAAAGTACTGTATGGATATTTTTAGCTATTTATTCAAATGCAGATATTGTGGAGGTTCATTTTAATTTTTTTTTTTTTTTTTTTCTGTTTTGTTTATATTTTATTTATTATTATTTCACCTCCTCAGACCCAGGTTAGGGCTGGAACCGTATGAAAATATCATATCACAGTTATTGTGACCAAAATTATCACGGTTATCATTATTATCTTGGTATTATTGAAATTGTGCTGAAAATGTTCAAAAAGTACTAATACAATTCAATTCAATTTCAATTCAATTCAACTTTATTTGTATAGCCCAATATCACAACCAGGTTATCTCAAAGGGCTTTACAGAGTCAGTTAGAGTAAACAACAGTCAAATGAACAGCAAGAAAATGAGTAGTGTCCAGGGCATCCCCCGTCCTTAGACCCTCCTTCTCGGCAAGGAAAAACTCAAAACCCAGTGGGAAAAGGGAGAAACCTCGGGGAGAACCACAGTGAAGGAGAGATCCACTCCCATGGACGGACAGGCTATAGATGCACCAGGACTGATGGACGTCCATTTGCAGATGTAGTTCTAGTCTACAAGGATGCAGTAGGGTGGACACATGGGGGGTCCATCCCGCTGGATGAGACAGGCAGGGGCGAGGAGGCCCATCCACAGTGGTGAGGCCGAGGACGTCCATCCAGACAGGTGGGGGAGGGGTCAGGACACAGGTCAGGGCAGGACACAGATGGGTCAGCGCAGATCCTGCCATCATTGGCTCCCAAGTGGTTACAACTGAAAAAGTAGCCACTCCCCCGGAGGGGAGTGGGGAAAGGGGACATCGGGTGAATAGCACTGCACAAACTAAGTTGGCTAAATATTAAAAATATAAGTGCAGACCAGAATGGTACGTAGAACCAGAAACAGGAGATAGGACTCAGTGCCTGTACTTCCCCCAGCATTCTTGCTCCTAGGGCAGCTTAGACTGAACTGTGGGTTCAGTCTGGTTTGAACTAGCCTGACCATAAGCTTTTTCAAATAGGAATGTTTTTAGCCTGACCTTAAATGTAGAGACTGTGTCGGCCTCTTTAATGTTAACTGGAAGCTGATTCCATAAAACAGGAGCTTGGTAACTAAAGGCTCTAGCTCCTACTGTACTTTTACAGACCCTGGGAACTACCAGTAGACCTGCATTCTGAGAA
This sequence comes from Sphaeramia orbicularis, assembly GCF_902148855.1. Taxonomy (NCBI): domain Eukaryota; kingdom Metazoa; phylum Chordata; class Actinopteri; order Kurtiformes; family Apogonidae; genus Sphaeramia; species Sphaeramia orbicularis. Next base: position 34,853 of record NW_021941467.1, on the reverse strand, counting down.
CGAAGGGTTCTGTTGGGATGGTACGGCACCAGAGCATCTCTGAGATAAGAGGGGCCCATACCATTAATGGTCTTGTATGTGAGGAGGAGGATTTTGAATCTAATTCTAAACTCAATTGGAAGCCAGTGAAGGGCTTGGAGCACAGGGGTGATGTGTTCTCTTCTATTTGTTCCTGTTAGTAGTCTCGCTGCCGCGTTCTGAACCAGTTGATAACTTTTTAGAGAGCTTTTAGGACATGCTACGAGAAGGGAGTTGCAGTGATCTAATCTAGATGTAACAAACGCATGAACTAATTTTTCTGCATCATTTTTAGAAAGAATATTTCTAATTTTGGCTATGTTGCGCAGGTGGAAGAAGGCGGTTCTGCAGGCTTGGTTAATATGTGGTTTAAATGATAGATCTGGGTCAAATAGAACTCCTAGGTTTCTAACTGTGGTGCTAGAGGCTACACTCACATTGTCCAGAGTGACTATCTGGTCAGATAGGGAGTCTCTTGCATTTTTAGGGCCTATTATAATGACCTCTGTTTTTTCAGGGTTAAGTAAAAGATAATTAGCGCTCATCCAGGTTTTAATGTCACGGACACAGGAACTTAGTTTATCTACTTGTCTGGTCTGATCAGGTTTAATCGATAAATACAGTTGTGTATCATCTGCGTAACAGTGAAACTTAATGCCATGTTTTCTAATAATGTTACCTAAAGGCAGCATGTATAGTGTAAACAAAATGGGCCCAAGGACCGACCCTTGTGGCACGCCGCAACTAACTCTGGAATATGTTGATGATTGTTGGTTTACATTAACAAACTGGTACCTATTAGATAAATAGGATTTAAACCAGCAGAGGGCTGCTCCTCTAATGCCTATGTCCCATTCTAATCTCTGCAGTAAGATACTGTGGTCGATAGTGTCAAAAGCTGCACTCAGGTCCAATAAGACCAGGATCCAGATCAAACCATCGTCAGCAGCTAATAACAAGTCATTGGTTACTTTGACTAACGCAGTTTCAGTGCTATGATGAGCTCCAAAGCCAGACTGGAAGTGTTCAAATAAACTATTGTCCTGTAAATGCTGACACAGCTGTTTAACTACCACTCTTTCAAGAACTTTTGAGAGGAAGGGTAAATTAGATATAGGTCTGTAACTGACCAGGAGGTCAGGATCTAGAGTAGGTTTTTTCAGAAGTGGTTTAATAACTGCAAATTTAAAAGATTGTGGCACGTAGCCAGTAACTAGTGAGGTATTAATTATAGTTAGAATTGTGTCAATAGTTAGGGGCAGAGTCTGTTTGAAAAGTTTGGTTGGGATTGGGTCTAAGAGGCAGGTCGATGGTTTGGAGGACATAATGATAGATGCTACATCAGCTCCATCTACAGTAGTGAAATTATCTAACATTGTAGGGGGGTTTAGAAGAGATTCTTGGTTAGTAGCCTGTGCTTTGTCAGACCTAATATTTGGAAGTAGTTCATCTATTTTGTTCCTAATAGTTGAGATTTTATCGTTAAAGAATTGTAGGAAGTCATCACAGCTGAGAGTAAGTGGTAAGTGGAGAGTAATACACACAGAAATAATTTAACCAAGTTGTATTTAAAAAAACAAACAAACAAAAAAAAACAAATAAAATAACAGTCCCACTGTCCCTTCTGTGTCAGAAACATTCACATATTAACCCTTAGTGGTCTGAGTCTATTCTGTCTGTTTTTCAGTCCTTTTGATTTGGCCTTTATATACTATAGAAACAAATGTTTACTATACCCATGTTTGGATCTGTTTTTTCAGCACAACTTCATCTGTATCATCTGTCTGTTATTTTTTCACTTTAACCTACTATAAAAACACAAAAGGACAAAAAACACAAAAGTATATAAAATCTGATTTGAAAAATGTATATAATTTATTGCATAAATAACACACAGATGTTTAACGAACCTTTTCACAGACTTTAAAAGTGAATATTGGTTCAAATGTTAGGTATAGAAAATTAAAATTGTAATAAATTAAAACCATACTCAAATATTTGACATCAAAGCAGATCTGTACATCGGCGTTTTCTCTCATAAAAAGTATGGTAATCAAACACAGTTATCATGAGAATTAGAATTTAAACGGTAATATTAACCGTCTGTGATTTTACCGCCGTTTATCGTTATAGCAGTAATCGTTACATCCCTAATGGTGACAGACGGGCACTTTTTTTTTTTTTGTTTGGTTTGTTGAAATCCTGTGTTTGAACTCTCCAGTGGAGTTGGATGGGATCAGCTGTGTGTTGGTGAACTGGTGCTAACTGTCTGCTCTTTTGCTCTCTCTGCAGATGTCCAGTAGATTGTGAACTGGTGCTAACTCATGCTAAGTCATGCTAACTGGTGCTAACTGTCTGCTCTTTTGCTCTCTCTGCAGATGTCCAGTAGATTGTGAACTGGTGCTAACTCATGCTAAGTCATGCTAACTGGTGCTAACTGCTGCAAACTGCTCTTTCGCTCTCTCTGCAGATGTCCAGTACTTATACATGTTCCCGGGCAGCTCCAGCCTCTCTTCTCTATGTGGTGACCGTGGACTACTGGACCCGGACCAGCCCTTCCTTCAGAGTCCTGGACCAGCGGCCATGTTGGATGCAGCTCACTAACCCTTGAACTTGGGGGAGGGGGGGGACACTCCAGTTTGTCTAAACTCACATCGCAGACTGCCATGCTGGTGTTAGAATGAGAGACTGAGCGAGGGGGGGGGACGAGCAGAAAGAAGAGAGAGCGAGGGGGGGGGGGGGGGGGGCGAAGCGCCGGTGTCGGACCCACAGAAGACCAGCCATCCTGCGGGTAGGTGGGCGGCTCCGGTGGGGGCCACACCCCTGACCATGACCAGCCTGTTCAGGAGAAGCAGCAGCAATGGAGGCTCCAGAAACAACAGCGGAGGGGGGGGCGGAGGGAGCGGCGGCGGAGGGGGGGGGCAGGGGCACCTTAACAACAGTAGGCCCAACCGGCAGGTCCGACGCCTGGAGTTCAACCAGGCCATGGAGGACTTCAAGACCATGTTCCCCTCCATGGACTACGAGGTGATCGAGTGCGTCCTGCGCTCCAACAACGGCGCGGTGGACGCCACCATCGACCAGCTGCTGCAGATGAGCGTGGACGGGCAGGGGACGGACGACAGCTCCGACTCCGACGACAGCATCCCACCAGAGGTCAGTCTAAGAGGCGGGGCCACCGGGGTCACCGGAGTCACAGGGGTCTCTGGGGTCACTGAGGTCACTGGAGTCACAGGGGTCACTGGGGTCACCGGGATCATCGGGGTCACCGGGGTCTTTGAGGTCACTGGGGTCACTGGGATCACCAGGGTCTCTGGGGTCACCAGGGTCACCGGGGTCTTTGAGGTCACCGGGGTCAGTGGGGTCACCATTAGGGCTGTAAGAAAATATTGGTTCTGCAATATATCATAATATTTCATTTCACAGTACTGTATGGATATAATAATAATAATAATAATTTATTTGTAAAGCGCTTTCAGTCAAAGTGCTGTACAGATATAAAATCAATCACAATAAAACAATAAAACATAAAAGCTAAAAACATTAACAGTAAAAACACATCATGACTTATAACACAAAGTGAACAAGTGGGTCTTGAGCTTTACTTTAAAAACCTCCACAGAGCATGCCTGCCTTATGTCCAGAGGAAGACTGTTCCACAGTGTTGGCGCACGGAAGGAAAAGGCTGGCTCACCGACAGTCTTTTTCCTGACTTTAGGCACCGTCAGGAGGCCAGATCCTTGAGAGCGAAGGGCACGAGAAGGTGCATATAGTGTAACCAGCTCTGTCAGGTATGAAGGTGCCGCTCCATTTAAAATTTTATAAGTCAATAAAAGCACCTTAAAATCAGCACGAACCTGACATGGAAGCCAGTGCAAAGAGGCCAACACTGGGGTCATGTGATGAAATTTCGCAGCTCCAGTCAGGACCCGAGCTGCAGCATTTTGCACCATCTGCAGGACTCTGAAACTTTTTTTGGGTAGTCCTGAAAGAAGAGCGTTACAATAGTCCAACCGAGATGTTACGAAGGCATGAATGAGGACTTCAGCATCCTTATCACTTAGAATTGGCCTGATCTTAGCGATCCTTCGACGATGAAAAAATGATAATCGAGTCACCTCCTTGATATGCTGATCAAAAGCAAGTGACTTGTCAAAAATGACACCAAGGTTTTTCAACTTGTCTCTGCCAAGAACAACACAGTCATCAAGAGATAAAGAAACATTATTGAATAAATTATGCAATTTCTGTGGTCCAATGATCATCATTTCAGTCTTTGCAGAGTTCAGGAAAAGGAAATTTTCAGAGAGCCAATCCCTAACAGCTGAAAGACAACCCTCGATTTTTGACAGATTAGGCCTATTTTCACATGTTAAAGGCATGTACAATTGCAAATCGTCAGCATAACAGTGAAAATCAATTTCCAAACAATGTAACAATTTACCAAGTGGTGCAAGATACAGTGAGAAAAGCAGAGGGCCCAGAGCAGAACCCTGAGGAACCCCATGCTTCACCATGCAAGGCTCAGACAGGACATTATTAAATAAAACACACTGAGATCTCTCTGACAGATAAGACTTTAACCATGATAGCACCTTGCCAGAGATTCCAAAATGGTATTCAAGTCTTTCAGTTAAAATACAGTGATCAACCGTATCGAAGGCAGCACTGAGGTCCAACAACAATAAGACTGAAGCACAATCAGAGTCAGCGTTCAACAACAGATCATTAACCACCTTTGTCAGTGCAGTCTCAGTGGAGTGGTTTGCCCTAAAAGCAGACTGAAGAGGCTCAAAGACATTCTTTTCTGTCAGATAGTGGACCAGCTGCTTTCACACCACTTTCTCAAACACTTTTGATAAAAAAGCAAGGTTTGAGACGGGTCTGTAGTTAGATGGTGCTTCAGCATCTAGTCCAGGCTTCTTTAACAGTGGTTTTACCACAGCTGATTTAAAACATGCTGGAAAAACCCCTGAAGACAGGGAGTAATTTAAAATAGATAAAACATACGGGCCAAGTGTAGACCAGAGCTCCTTTATGACCCAAGAAGGGAGAGGATCCAATGGACAGGCTGTTGAGCGTGATGAACTGACAATCTTAGGTAGTTCAGACAATGTAGGAAGCTCAAAAACACTTAATCCTTGTCCATTGCTAAAAGAAGGTGCAGCAGCACATAATGGATCTGACTGCAGAGACTGGAGTCTGCAGTCTGATGTCCATAACCTTATCATTAAAGAATAAAAGAAAGTCTTGTGCTGTCAGTTGTGGACAGCTGACCACCTGATTAATCTGGGTGAGTTTAGACACAGTATCAAACAACAACTTAGAATTATGTCTATTGCTATCAATGAGATGTGAGTAAAATGTGGACATTGTAGCTGACATGGCAGACGGATATGTCACTAGACCAGTATTAAAAAGTACTGTATGGATATTAAAAAGTACTGTATGGATATTTTAGGTATTTATTCCAATGCAGATTTTGGAGGTTCATTTTAGTTTTTTAGTTTTTCTTTTTTGATTATATTTAATTTATTCTTCTTTCACACTCTTTGATTCAACAGTGTTGGTTCCTTTGTTTGGATTGAACTCAAATCCTGTTCTGATGTTCGTTGTGAACTAATAGAATCTTAACATTTGAACAGGATCTGAAACTGGAATGTCTGTGAAACAGAATTTCAGTTTGAACACAGTTGGAACATTTGGTGATAGAACATTAGACCAGGGGTGTCAAACATGCGTCCTGGGGGCCAAATGAGGGCCCCCCAAAGGTTCCAATCCGGCCCCTGGGATGAATTTACAAAGTGCAAAAATTCCACAGTCTTGAATTGAATTAAGCAAACAAAAAAACTTAGCTTGAATTAAGGAAAAAAAAATTGAATTTAGCAAAAAATTTTGAATTTAGCAAAAAAAATTTGACTTAAGCAAAAAATCTTAAATTCAGCAAAAAAATCTTGAATTAAGCAAAAAGAACCTTAAAATTAGCAAAGAATCGTGAATTGAGCAAAAAATCTTGAATCAAGCAAAAAATCTTGAATTAACAACTTCAGATTATTTTCTTTGTTTTAGTGCAAAAATCACATTAAATTCTGAAAATATTTCCGTTTCCAAACTCTCCTGTACCAGTAAAATGTGACTAACCTGAACAAATGTGTCCAACCTGAAATGTCTGTATTAAATTCAGTCCAGTTTGAACTCTTTTCTTCCTGTTCCTCAGTGTTTAGTGCAGTGGTTCTTAACCTTGTTGGAGGTACTGAACCCCACCAGTTTCATATGCGCATTCACCGAACCCTTCTTTGTTAAAAAATAAAATATGATTTTTTTCAATTTTTTTTTTTTCAAATTCAAGACACAGGTATATGTTTACTGGTGCACAAAATGAACCGTGCATTAACATCACTGTGTTCAAAGAACAAAACCAATACAGTGCATGAACTCGCAACAAATTCCATACCTTTTCACAAACACATGACCTTTTTTAATACTACCACACTGAAATGGTTTTAATTTTTAACCTCATGTATCCCAATAATGAACTTAATGTATTTATGCTATTTATCATTTTTAACATTTTAACACACACCCCATCACCTAATTTCCATCAGGCTACAATAATAATGAATATTTACTGCAGATCAGTGTGACTTCTGCTGTTGCCTTTGACAGACCAGTTCAGAAATGCGTGGCTTCACCTTGGCAAGTGCCACTCTCTTTCTCCATCCGCGACGGTGCGTCGGTCATCACATGATTGTAACTGACCAGTGCGGTGACCCAAAATGTAAACAAACGCTACACATGGCTGCCTCCGCGGTTAACAGGAAGTAGCAAAAGTCATAACAACGATGTGGAAAATAATTCATCGTCAGACGAGTGGAAGAGATTCTAAACACTTCCGGATGTGTTGTAGTGCTATAAGCAACGACAGTACACCGCGTATACAGTACAGGCCAAAAGTTTGGACACACCTTCTCATTCTTCGCATTTTCTTTATTTTCATGACTATTTACATTGTAGATTCTCACTGAAGGCATCAAAACTATGAATGAACACATGTGGAATTATGTACTTAACAAAAAAGTGTGAAATAACTGAAAACATCTCTTATATTCTAGTTTCTTCAGAGTATCCACCCTTAGCTCTGATGACTGCCTTGCACACTCTTGGCATTCTCTTGATGAGCTTCCAGAGGTAGTCACCTGAAATGGTTTCCACTTCATAGCTGTGCCTTGTCAGGGTTACTTAGTGGAATTTCTTGCCTTATTGATGGGGTTGGGACCATCAGTTGTGTTGTGCAGAAGTCAGGTTGATGCACAGCTGACAGCCCTATTGGACAACTGTTAGAATGCATATTATGGCGAGAACCAATCAGCTAAGTAAAGACAAACGAGTGGCCATCATTACTTTAAGAAATGAAGGTCAGTCAGTCTAGAACATTTCAAAAACTTTGAATGTGTCCCCAAGTGCAGTCGCAAAAACCATCAAGCGCTCCAACGAAACTGGCTCACATGAGGACCGCCCCAGGAAAGGAAGACCAAGAGTCACCTCTGATGCTGAAGATAAGTTCATCTGAGTCACCAGCCTCAGAAATCGCAAATTAACAGCAGCTCAGATTAGAGACCAGATGAATACCACACAGAGCTCTAGCAGCAGACACATCTCTACAACAACTGTTAAGAGGAGACTGCGTGAATCAGGCCTTCATGGTCAAACAGCTGCTAGGAAACCACTGCTCAGGAGAGGCAACAAACACAAGAGATTTATTTGGGCCAAGAAACCCAAGGAATGGACATTAGACCAGTGGAAATCTGTGCTTTGGTCTGATGAGTCCAAATTTCAGATCTTTGGATCCAACCGCCGTGTCTTTGTGCGACGCAGAAAAGGTGAACGGATGGATGCTACATGCCTGGTTCCCACCGTGAAGCATGGAGGGGGAGGTGTGATGGTGTGGGGGTGCTTTGCTGGTGACGCTGTTGGGGATTTATTCAAGACTGAAGGCAACCTGAATCAGCATGGCTACCACAGCATCCTGAAGTGACATGCCATTCCATCCGGTCTGCGTTTAGTTGGACCATCATTTATGTTTCAACAGGACAATGACCCCAAACACACCTCCAGGCTGTGTGAGGGATATCTGACCAAGAAGGAGAGTGATGGAGTGCTGCGCCAGATGACCTGGCCTCCACAGTCACCGGACCTGAACCCGATCGAGATGGTTTGGGGTGAGCTGGACCGCAGAGTGAAGGCAAAAGGGCCAACAAGTGCTAAGCATCTGTGGGAACTTCTTCAAGACTGTTAGGAAACCATTTCAGGTGACTACCTCTGGAAGCTCATCAAGAGAATGGCAAGAGTGTGCAGAACAGTCATCAGAGCTAAGGGTGGATACTTTGAAGAAACTAGAATATAAGAGATGTTTTCAGTTATTTCACACTTTTTTGTTAAGTACATAATTCCACATGTGTTCATTCATAGTTTTGATGCCTTCAGTGAGAATCTACAATGAAAATAGTCATGAAAATAAAGAAAATGCAAAGAATGAGAAGGTGTGTCCAAACTTTTGGCCTGTACTGTATTGGATGTCAATCAGAGAAAGAGTCTCCGAAGCCGTTTGTTTACATACACGGACCTAGCCCGACACACACACCTGACTAATGAGTGAAGTGTGTGTCTTGACCTCCGCCGAACCCCTGAGGCTGACTCACCGAACCCCTAGGGTTCCATCGAACCCAGGTTAAGAACCACTGTGTTAGTGTCTTTGTAGATCTGATCCAGAATGCACATGGACTAATGAGAAGTGGAGGAAGAAGACTGAGAAAATTACACTGATTTTACTGAAGAAATGTCAGTTTTTTCAGGTTATTCACATCTTGTTTTTTTTGGATAGTTTATAAAAGTAAATATTTTCACACATTAATGTTTTTTTTTTTCTCTCAAACACACACATAAATGTGCAGTTGTCATTATTTCTAGGTTATTCTCTTCTTATTTGACATGTGCAGTTTTTTTTTCTTCAGATTTTGGAGCGAACGCTGGAACCCGACAGTTCAGATGAGGAACCTCCTCCGGTCTATTCTCCGCCCACGTACGACATGCACATTTACGACAGGAAATACCCAGAAGCCCCGCCCACTCCTCCGCCACGGTAAGAGACCATGACCTGAGCGGTGACGTTCCGGAAACACCGGCCCGGATCACAGATGGACCGGAGTCCAAGGCACTAAACAGACCAGGAATAAGAGCATGTCCAATGAGCTGTTCACAGCATCCGCTTCAGACGGAGAACATGTCATTTTAGATCAGAATTTTAGTTACAGGATGTATGTGATTGTGCTCATTTAACCCTTAAAGACCCAAACAGCCACTGAGCTAAACTGTTGAGTACCTGCTGATCCACTAATCAGCAGGTACTCCCTTTCCATCTGATATTGAAGGTGTTAGTAGCCCAGAAAAAATAGCTGAGGTATGGTGTGAGCACTACTGTAACCTTTGTAATTGTGTTAAAAGTAATCCGGTTAGTATCAATCATGTATATACTGGCCTCTCTGCAGATGTGATAGTTAGGGCAGCAGATGTTGATCATGCCATTAATACGCTGGATAGCAACAAAGCTTGTGGTATGGACTGCATTACTGCAGAACATCTCAGATATGCCAGCTGTAGGCTTGGCCCTTTGCTATCCATGTGCTTTACTGGTCTTCTGGTTCATGGTGTTCTGCCCAGCTCTATTATGTCTGTAATGTTAGTGCCTGTGCTTAAGGACAAGGCTGGCAGGCTCAATAGTATAGACAATTACCGACCTATTGCACTAGCTAGTATCTTGTCTAAAGTACTGGAGAAAATTTTGCTAGCAAAGCTAGAAATGTATGTTCTTATTACTGAAAATCAGTTTGGTTTTCAAACAAAACATGGTACAGACCTGTGTATATATGTTCTTAAAGAGCCTGTAACTAGGTACACAAGCCTTACTTCATCAGTATTTCTATGCTTTATTGATGCGTCTAAGGCATTTGATAGAATCAACCATGAAAAATTATTTGCAAAATTGCTAGCTAGAGGTGTTCCCACATTCTTGGTGAGAATTGTAGTGTTTTGGTATGCACATCAGATGTTCCAGGTTAAATGGGACAATGTGGTATCTGCTCCATTTCATGTTGGCAATGGAGTCCAGCAAGGAGGCATCTTATCTCCTATTTTATTTAATTTGTACCTGGATGAAATGTCAAATCAGTTAAACAGGGCAAACACTGGATGTCTAGTGGGAAACACAACTGTCAACCATCTGATGTCTGCAGATGATCTGGTCCTGCTCAGTCCATCTAGTGCTGGGCTGCAGCAGATGTTGAAGGTGTGCTCTCAGTATGGCATAGACTATGACATCAAGTAGAACGCTCAGAAAAGCCAAATAATGAGAGTTAGAAGTTCAGGGGACAGGAAATCAACTCTTCCAACCTTTTATTTGTCTGACAGTCCTCTGGATGTTTGTGAGGAAATTAAGGACCTGGCTCATGTCAGATCCAGTGACTGGACGGACAACACAGACATCCATCCACAGCGCTGTCAGACTTATTCTCCAGCTAACATGCTGATAAGGAAGTTTTCTGTGTGCTCTGATTCAGTGAATAACAGATAGGAAGTCACATATGGGCTTTGATTTGGTGCCATGACCTTTGACCTTGAGTGACCTTGAAAGGTCAAATAAATGTCAGTTAATGTCTTTCCATTATTTATATTCTCAATGTTTATCCTTTTTTCTCTTCATATTTGTTTATAGAGTGAAGTGCACTGTGTTGGAGGACTTCATCTTGTGTATATTTTACACATTACATTACATGAACATCTACATGATCAAAAAATTAAATTTAGGAAAATATCTGATTTATACTGAAAAAATACAGAGGACGAGAGAAGAACAAATGGTGTTAAATGACTGTAGTAAAGTCATGTATACAGACAGGGTCCTTTTGGATCTGCTGTGGGTGTTAGTGGGTTAAACTGGTAGAACCGTCCTGTTCCTGGAACTGCAGCGTCTACCTGGAAGAAGATCCATTAAAGATGGATTCACTGTTAATGGAACACAACTAGTAAAGGGGCCTGTTGTTTGTGTTGTCTTTGAATAATGAATGGGACTTTGAACTGACAGTGTGTGTACTAGGGATGTCATGATCACTGGTAGAACCATAAACGGCGGTAAAATCACAGACGGTTAGTATTAGCGTTTAAATTCTAATTCTCATGATAACTGTGTTTGATTACTGCACTTTTAGGGGAAAAAACCCTACGTAAATATCTGCTTTAATGTAAAATATTTGAGTATAGTTTTAATTTATTACCATTTTAATTTTCTATACCTAATATTTGGAACCAATATTCACTTTTAAAGGCTTTGAAAAGGTTCGTTAAACATCTGTGTGTTATTTATGCAATAAATTATATACATTTTTCAAAACGGATTTTATATATTTTTTTATGTTTTCTGTCCTTTTGTGTTTTTATAGTAGGTTAAAGTGAAAAAATAACAGACAGATGATCTAGATGAAGTTGTGCTGAAAAAACAGATCCAAACATGGGTATAGTAAACATTTGTTTCTATAGTATATAAAGGCCAAATCAAAAGGACTGAAAAACAGACAGAATAGACTCAGACCACTAAGGGTTAATATTGGAATGTTTCTGACACAGAGGGGAAACACTGGGACTATTATTATATTTGTTTTTTTTTTGTTTTTTTTCAAAATGCAACTTGGTTAAATTCTTTCAGTGTGTGTATTAGTACTTTTTGAACATTTTGAGCACAATTTCAATACTATAAATTACAACAACAATATAAATGAGAAATATCCTAATATAAGTATGTTTGACCCTCCTACCATAAAAGAAGTTCATGACATCAGACTTGGAATGAGAGACTCCTCTGCAGGACACGATGAAATCAGAGCAGGCCTGATTAAGGAGGTAGTTTCCTCTGTTATTGAGCCTTTGACATATATTAGATCTGGGTCTTTGAAATCAGCTGTTGTACCATGTGACCTCAAAGTAGCCAAAGTAATACCACTGTTTAAATCGGGGGATTCCAGTACATTCACACATTATCGTCCTATATCTGTTTGACCCTTTTTCTCTAAAGTAATGGAGAAGCTAGTGTACACAAGAATAATACATTTGGACAGAAGTAATATATAACCATCAGTATCGCTTCAGAAAAAACATGTCAACAGAAATGGCTCTTTTGCAGTTTGTTCATAAAATCTCTACAGACCTAGATAACAAAAAAAAAAAATCTCTTGGCATATTTTTAGACTTATCCAAAACATCTGATACAGTTGAACATCACATTCTCATTGCAAAATTACAGAAATATGGATTTGATGATGTTGCCTTGACTTGGCTACAGGATTATCTAAATGATAGAGAACAGTATGGATTATTCAATAAGTACAATTCAAATAGAGCTAAGATAATGTGTGGGGTTCCTCAGGGTTCAATTCTTGGGCCTCTCCTTTTTACATGAATGATCTCCCTGTGGTCTGTAAAAATGTCTTGCCTCTTTTATTTGCTGACGACACGTTTGGTTTTATCACATGAAAATTTCAATCCACTGATTAGAGAAGCAAATGAAGAACTATCGTCTGTTTCTAGATGGTTTCAGGTGAATAAACTCTCTCTCAATACCCAAAAATCTAACTTTATCATATTCTGTAACAAAAATAAGAAGTATAACAAGGAAAACAACAAAATATTCATAGATAACTTTGAAATAACTCAGGTTTCTTACATTAAATGTTTGGGTGTTATTGTAGATGAAAAACTGAATTGGAAATCTCATATTAATCTTGTCTGTAAAAAAATCATGAAGTCATTTGTCATTTTGAACAGAGTTCTTTCACTGATAAATCATTCTTGTTTCTTGACTTTTTATTATTGCTTCATTTATCCTTACATTATTTATTACAGTTCTGTTTTGGTGCCAACCTGTCCCACGTATCTCAATAAGATTCTCTTCATTCAAAAGAAATTTTTCAGAATGATCAGTTTTTGGAACAGACTCGACTCATCTGCTCTTTTCAAAAAATTCAAACTTCTCTCAGTTTTTGATATGAACGTTTACCAGACCTGTGTCTTCATGTCCAAATATGGTCACTTAACTCATATTCTTCCTAAAGTTTTTCACAATTTCTTTATGTTGTCTTCTGTTATTCACAACTTTCCGACATGATTTTCAAACAAATGTTCTCTTCCGTACTGCCGAACTTCAGTCTGTCAGTATTCTGTGAAATATGGTGAAACCAAATCTGTGGAATAATCTACGACCTGAACTTCAATCAACATCCACTTTATCATTGTTTAAAAAGCATCTGAAAAGGACTGTAATTCATGAAAAAATGTAAGGCTGTGTATCCCTTGATTTGTATTTGATGATTTGTAATGTGGATTACATTTTTATTGTTTTTACTTCAGTTTATTATTTCAGTTACATTGTATTTTTTAATTCTTTTTTTGTGTATTGTTCATTTCAGGGGAGGTATTTATATAAGCCTTCTTTTTTGGCTTCTAACCTCTCCTACACAGTTTTGTTACTTGTTTGAATGTTGCTGTTTTTTCATTGCTGTTTTTATTTTGTGCAAATAAATAAATACATTTAATGAAATTTAATTTAACAATACCACGATAATAATAATAACCGTGATATGAAATTTTCATATGGTTCCATCCCTAGTTTGAACTGACAGTGTGTGTAAATGCATTGGTTTGGTTTGTGTCTGGTAGGTTTGAGACGCAGCCGCCTCCTGGACATCAGCAGCTGAGGAGTTACAGGAACTGGAACCCCCCTTTACTGGGAAATCTGCCCGATGACTTCCTACGCATTCTGCCTCAGCAGTTGGACAGTATAAAGGTAGGGACACTTCCTGTCAGTTGGACAGTATAAAGGTAGGGACACTTCCTGTCAGTTGGACAGTATAAAGGTAGGGACACTTCCTGTCAGTTGGACAGTATAAAGGTAGGGACACTTCCTGTCAGTTGGACAGTATAAAGGTAGGGACACTTCCTGTCAGTTGGACAGTATAAAGGTAGGGACACTTCCTGTCAGGTTCCTGTCGGAGTTCCCATCACTTCACTAACGGCGGACGCTCAAAGCTTTAATGTGTTCCGAGAGGCGATTAGTGATAGATGCATTAAAAGCACATCAGAGAAACAAAACCAATCTGTACCACACATCCCAAATGTCAACACAGACGTTCAAAGTGCACGTCAGTAACCTGAAACCAAATGAATGATCCTGAAAAACACTTCCCCAAAGGACTGAGAGTTGATCCTTCTGCTCAGATCAGAACTGTTTTAACTCAGACCCAAAAGGACGTCAGTCTGTGGACCCATTGGGTCCAGGTGTTTGTGTTCTAACAGGCCTCTGGGATCCAAAACAAGAAGGACTAATGTCAGAATAGAGTTTGAGATTATGGGATAGATATCAGTGCATTGGTTACCCAAAAACCCACCTAAAAATCACCCAAAAATGAACAAACAAACCACCTAAAAATCACCCAGAAATAAAAAAAAAAAAAAAAACACCTAAAAATCACCTACAAATTATCCAAAAACCACCTAAAAATCACCAAAAACAACAAAAAGCACCCAAACACCACCCTAAAAATCACCCAGAAATTAACAAAAAAACACGTAAAAATCACCCAGAAATTAACAAAAAAACACCTAAAAATCACCCAGAAATGAATAAAAACCACCTAAAAATCACCAGAAATCACAAAAAACACCAAAAAAACACCCAAACACCACCCTAAAAATCACCCAGAAATTAACAAAAACTACCTAAAAACCTGAAAACTTACCCAAAAACCACCTAAAATCACCAAAACCATCCCAAACCAGTGTTCAGAACTCAGAGCTCCTCCTTCACCCTGAACGCTGTGCATGTGTGGGTGGACTCTTTCTGTTTCAGTTCAACAGTTTCCAGGTTGTTCCATACAGCAGAAACAGTTGCAGCTTGGTCCCAGTCATGTGTCTGTCCAATTAGATTCAATTCACATCAATATTTGTTGAGTTCTAATTTTAAATGTGTGGTCACAGATGCAGGTCTGGGTCTAAACCTCCTCACAGGTCCAGGTCTGGGTCTAAACCTCCTCCTCTTCCTCTTCTGTGTTTCAGAGCTCTCAGAGCAGCCTGTCCCAGCCGTCGTCTTCGTCCTCGTCCTCGGTGTCCTCGGTCGGACAGTGGACGGCCCACTCCTCCTCCGGCTCTCGGTCCGGAGCCTCGGGCAGCTCCGGAGGTTCAGGTCTGACGACGGGAGCCACGGAACAGGACAAGAAGCTGAAGCAGTACCTGGAAGACGAGCGCATCGCCCTGTTCCTGCAGAACGAGGAGTTCATGAGAGAGCTGCAGCGCAACCGAGAGTTTCTGATCGCTTTAGAGAGAGGTACGTCTGTTCACCCTGGTGAGGTACGTCTGTTCACCCTGTTGAGGTACGTCTGTTCACCCTGGTGAGGTACGTCTGTTCACTCTGGTGAGGTACGTCTGTTCACTCTGGTGAGGTACGTCTGTTCACCCTGGTGAGGTACGTCTGTTCACCCTGGTGAGGTACGTCTGTTCACTCTGGTGAGGTACATCTGTTCACTCTGGTGAGGTACATCTGTTCACCCTGGTGAGGTACGTCTGTTCACCCTGGTGAGGTACGTCTGTTCACTCTGGTGAGGTACATCTGTTCACCCTGGTGAGGTACGACTGTTCACCCTGGTGAGGTACGTCTGTTCACCCTGGTGAGGTACATCTGTTCACTCTGGTGAGGTACATCTGTTCACCCTGGTGAGGTACGTCTGTTCACCCTGGTGAGGTACGACTGTTCACCCTGGTGAGGTACGACTGTTCACTCTGGTGAGGTACGACTGTTCACTCTGGTGAGGTACGTCTGTTCACCCTGGTGAGGTACGACTGTTCACTCTGGTGAGGTACGACTGTTCACCCTGGTGAGGTACGACTGTTCACCCTGGTGAGGTACGACTGTTCACCCTGGTGAGGTACGACTGTTCACCCTGGTGAGGTACGACTGTTCACCCTGGTGAGGTACGACTGTTCACTCTGGTGAGGTACGACTGTTCACCCTGGTGAGGTACGACTGTTCACTCTGGTCAGGGAATAATAATGGACACAACAGAAACTGTCGTTAGGTCAGTGTGGAGTGTCTGTACCAGGGGTTTCCATGGTACGCCTTTGTTTTCTGTGCTACTATTGCCATAATCTGCCTTGATGCTCAAGTATACGCTTGTCTGTTTGGAATTACTTTTATCTAAGTGATGAAAATGAAATATGTGTAATCCCAAACCACACACCACCGCCAAACAAGACCATGCTTTAAACAAACAAGGTTATTATCGTTAACGAAAACTAACCAAATGACCAAAACTACAACTGTAAAAACATTTTCCTTAACTGAAATAAATACATGGACTGAAGTGCTGTGAGGTCTGGTGGACTGGACCTACAGGTGGACTGGACCTACAGGTGGACTGGACCGACAGGTGGACTGGACCTACAGGTGGACTGGACCGACAGGTGGACTGGACCTACAGGTGAACTGGACCTACAGGTGGACTGGACCTACAGGTGGACTGGACCTACAGGTGAACTGGACCTACAGGTGAACTGGACCTACAGGTGGACTGGACCGACAGGTGGACTGGACCTACAGGTGGACTGGACCTACAGGTGGACTGGACCTACAGGTGAACTGGACCTACAGGTGGACTGGACCTACAGGTGAACTGGACCTACAGGTGAACTGGACCTACATGTGAACTGGACCTACAGGTGGACTGGACCTACAGGTGGACTGGACCTACAGGTGAACTGGACCTACAGGTGGACTGGACCTACAGGTGGACTGGACCGACAGGTGGACTGGACCTACAGGTGAACTGGACCTACAGGTGGACTGGACCGACAGGTGGACTGGACCTACAGGTGGACTGGACCTACAGGTGAACTGGACCTACAGGTGAACTGGACCTACAGGTGGACTGGACCTACAGGTGGACTGGACCTACAGGTGAACTGGACCTACAGGTGGACTGGACCTACAGGTGGACTGGACCTACAGGTGGACTGGACCTACAGGTTTGGTTAAATCCCCTCTGCGTTTTTTTTTTATTTTTTTTAATTGATTTATTTCTAATATGAATATGATACAAGCTTCCTGATTGCTACTGTTTGACTTCTTTGCAACATAATATTGAAATGAAAATTCAAGGAAGCAAAAAATAATGATACACAAAAAGAAAAAGAAAAAAAAGTCATATTTGAAAAGGAGTAAGAAGAAGCACAGCTTATTAACTCTCACCCCTTTGTCTAAACCAACAATATGTACATATATACATAAACACATATACATATATACACTCATATATGTACACATCTATCTATCTAAACATATATACACATACATATATACATACACAGACGCCTACATACACATACATACACATATATGCATATACGCACATATACACACCCATGCACATACACTTACATATACATGTCCAAATTCATACATACACTGTTCCATACATACACATATACATTTCTATAGGCTTCTCTGCCTCTAATCCTTATGCCGTTTGAATGAGTAAATGACAATAGTCAGTAATGAGAATTATCAGTTGTAACTGCTAAATAAAATACTTTTGTACATGTTCATATTTGGACTTTGCTGGAGTTCTTCACTCAGACTGTTCCATAGCTGAACACCAGAAACAGATGAACCAAAACTTGTGAAGGTTGTTGTCCTGTTTTTGATTTTGAAGTTATGTTCCCCTCTTAATTAATTAAATTATATATTAATTATAGTTTTTATTTATTTCAGTTAAGGAAAATGTTTTTTCAATTCCAGTTTTGGTTAGTTTTGGTTAACGATAATAACCTCGGTTCAGAGGAACTCCAACTGTGTCCGTTTGTGTTTAAACTGACTGTAGATCTGCATCAGCATGGAACTGCTGGAGGTTTGGGCTCATGCGTTTATTTACTTTCATGACTTGGAGAAAATGAATTCCATTTGTCTTCATTGCTCATAGTGTCACATCCTCCAGATTATGATCAAGGCACTGGTGCTTCCACATTTGAGTCGGTATTATAGGTCAGAAATCCAACGGTGTCGGAGCCAGACTGGAGCTTTTCCTAGGTTTGGTTCAAATGAAACATGAAGTCCTCTAAAATATGAGAAGAACCTCTTTTTTTTATTTGATATGGACGCTGGTTTGCCCTGTCGCTCCAAACACAACATCTGTCACTAAAACCAAAGCCCATCATTAGTGACACATGTTAAATAAATACAGGGACTATTTTCAGACTTGAACCAAGACCCTCTGACTGAGTTGAGTGGACAACATTATTCTGTTTTTAACCCAAATTCCATCTGTATTCACCCTTGCCTCCTGTTTCAGGAAGTTCAGATCTGTTTGTGTGAAAAAGAGTCAGTTGGACAGAATGACACTGAAATGAACGTGGGTTTGACCACTTCCTGTTGTTAGAGGGAACTCCAGCTTTGAGTTGAACAGGATGCACAAACGTGTCTGTGAACACCAAACCTGGGCTTTGGTTAAAGGTTGAACAAATCTGATGCACAGTTTTGAAAATGAGAATGCAAATTATGTGCTTTTCTATTTAACATGTTGGAATGAGTAAAACCCTTTGTGTAGTGTCACTTATGGTGTTGTTATAATTAGGGCTGTGTATCGGAAAGAATCTGACGATACGATACAAATCCCAATACTAGGATCACCCTACGATATATCACGATATATCATGATACCGTTAAAAAGGCAATTTTTTGTTTCTTTCTTTTTTTAAAAGATTCTTTCCTGGAAAAACTTGATGTGCAGTATTTGGATAAATAAAGTTTTAACAGGCAAGTTTTACCAGTACAAAAAACACACACACAAACAAATAAATAAATAAAGTTTTTACAGACATTCCAGTTTCAGATCCTGCTTAAATGTTCATTTTCTGTTAGTTGTGAATAGAATAGTGTTCAGTCCCTCAATCATCCAACATCAGAACATTATTTTTGTGCAATTCCAATTAAAAAAAACTAATATCTGCCTCTTTCAGACAGAAAAAAGTGCTTCTCAGATGCTTGAAGGAACCGTTATCGATTTCAAACAACTTCATGTATGACCTGGAATATCACAGGACGATTTTTATAGTAAACAAACGAAGCAAAATACCCATAGGAAGATTTGTTCATTCGTTTGTTCGTTTATTTCGAGCATTCATAGAATACATGCAAATTCAAAATTCAAAAAAAAAAAAAAAATCATTCATTTATAATCGAAAAGGAGTGGGAATAGGGCTGCACGATTAATCGATTTTAAATTGAAATCAGATTTTTTAATTACGACGATTTTTAAAAAAGGGAAATGGGAAAATCGATTTCATCTCTCTCGTGCCTCCGGGCCGCGCGCCTGCGGGCTGCCGTAAGCTCCTCCTCCAGGCTGCCGTAGGCTCCTCCTCCTATCAGTGACAGCGGTCTGTCACAGAAGTCCGTGTAATGACCGGACTTTAAATGTGTTCATGAGCCCACAGTACTTATAGCACTGTAAGCCATGGCTTCACGCACGGATCCACCAACTGAAACAGAACTGCATGTGGATCACTCATCTTCCGTTGTCCCGGATCCGTACCGTACTGTCTTCTTCTGAACCGGGTCCGGGGTTGTGGGGTCATCAGCCTCGACAGAGGAGCCCACACAGCCCACTGCCCACACACATGCACCAGCTCCAGGATAGAATCCCTCCAGTGTGTCCTGGGTCAGTCTGTTCCACGCACAGATCCTCCAGTTTAATCAGAACCACATGTGGATCACTCATATTTAATCAGAACCACATGTGGATCACTCATATTTAAACAGAACCACATGTGGATCACTCATATTTAAACAGAACCATGTGGATCACTCATATTTAAACAGAACCATGTGGATCACTCATATTTAAACAGAACCACATGTGGATCACTCGTATTTAAACAGAACCACATGTGGATCACTCGTATTTAAACAGAACCACATGTGGATCACTCATATTTAAACAGAACCACATGTGGATCACTCATATTTAAACAGAACCACATGTGGATCACTCGTATTTAAACAGAACCACATGTGGATCACTCATATTTAAACAGAACCACATGTGGATCACTCGTATTTAAACAGAACCACATGTGGATCACTCATATTTAAACAGAACCACATGTGGATCACTCGTATTTAAACAGAACCACATGTGGATCACTCGTATTTAAACAGAACCACATGTGGATCACTCATATTTAAACAGAACCACATGTGGATCACTCATATTTAAACAGAACCATGTGGATCACTCATATTTAAACAGAACCACATGTGGATCACTCATATTTAAACAGAACCATGTGGATCACTCGTATTTAAACAGAACCACATGTGGATCACTCATATTTAAACAGAACCACATGTGGATCACTCGTATTTAAACAGAACCACATGTGGATCACTCATATTTAAACAGAACCACATGTGGATCACTCGTATTTAAACAGAACCACATGTGGATCACTCATATTTAAACAGAACCACATGTGGATCACTCGTATTTAAACAGAACCACATGTGGATCACTCATATTTAAACAGAACCACATGTGGATCACTCGTATTTAAACAGAACCACATGTGGATCACTCGTATTTAAACAGAACCACATGTGGATCACTCGTATTTAAACAGAACCACATGTGGATCACTCATATTTAAACAGAACCATGTGGATCACTCATATTTAAACAGAACCACATGTGGATCACTCATATTTAAACAGAACCGTGTGGATCACTCATATTTAAACAGAACCATGTGGATCACTCATATTTAAACAGAACCACATGTGGATCACTCGTATTTAAACAGAACCACATGTGGATCACTCATATTTAAACAGAACCATGTGGATCACTCATATTTAAACAGAACCACATGTGGATCACTCATATTTAAACAGAACCATGTGGATCACTCATATTTAAACAGAACCATGTGGATCACTCATATTTAAACAGAACCACATGTGGATCACCCGTATTTAAACAGAACCACATGTGGATCACTCGTATTTAAACAGAACCACATGTGGATCACTCATATTTAAACAGAACCACATGTGGATCACTCGTATTTAAACAGAACCACATGTGGATCACTCATATTTAAACAGAACCACATGTGGATCACTCGTATTTAAACAGAACCACATGTGGATCACTCATATTTAAACAGAACCACATGTGGATCACTCGTATTAAACAGAACCACATGTGGATCACTCATATTTAAACAGAACCACATGTGGATCACTCGTATTTAAACAGAACCACATGTGGATCACTCGTATTTAAACAGAACCACATGTGGATCACTCATATTTAAACAGAACCATGTGGATCACTCATATTTAAACAGAACCACATGTGGATCACTCATATTTAAACAGAACCGTGTGGATCACTCATATTTAAACAGAACCACATGTGGATCACTCATATTTAAACAGAACCATGTGGATCACTCATATTTAAACAGAACCACATGTGGATCACTCGTATTTAAACAGAACCACATGTGGATCACTCGTATTTAAACAGAACCACATGTGGATCACTCGTATTTAATCAGAACCACATGTGGATCACTCATATTTAAACAGAACCACATGTGGATCACTCATATTTAAACAGAACCGTGTGGATCACTCATATTTAAACAGAACCACATGTGGATCACTCATATTTAAACAGAACCATGTGGATCACTCATATTTAAACAGAACCACATGTGGATCACTCGTATTTAAACAGAACCATGTGGATCACTCATATTTAAACAGAACCACATGTGGATCACTCGTATTTAAACAGAACCACATGTGGATCACTCGTATTTAATCAGAACCACATGTGGATCACTCGTATTTAAACAGAACCACATGTGGATCACTCATATTTAAACAGAACCATGTGGATCACTCATATTTAAACAGAACCACATGTGGATCACTCATATTTAAACAGAACCACATGTGGATCACTCATATTTAAGCAGAACCACATGTGGATCACTCATATTTAAACAGAACCATGTGGATCACTCATATTTAATCAGAACCACATGTGGATCACTCATATTTAAACAGAACCACATGTAGATCACTCATATTTAAACAGAACCACATGTGGATCACTCATATTTAAACAGAACCACATGTGGATCACTCATATTTAAATAGATCCACATGTGGATCACTCATATTTAAACAGAACCACATGTGGATCACTCATATTTAAACAGAACCATGTGGATCACTCATATTTAAACAGAACCACATGTGGATCACTCATATTTAAACGGAACCACATGTGGATCACTCATATTTAAACAGAACCATGTGGATCACTCATATTTAATCAGAACCACATGTGGATCACTCATATTTAAACAGAACCACATGTGGATCACTCATATTTAATCAGAACCACATGTGGATCACTCATATTTAAACAGAACCACATGTGGATCACTCATATTTAAACAGAACCACATGTGGATCACTCATATTTAAACAGAACCATGTGGATCACTCATATTTAAACAGAACCACATGTGGATCACTCATATTTAAACGGAACCACATGTGGATCACTCATATTTAAACAGAACCATGTGGATCACTCATATTTAATCAGAACCACATGTGGATCACTCATATTTAATCAGAACCACATGTGGATCACTCATATTTAAACAGAACCACATGTGGATCACTCATATTTAAACAGAACCACATGTGGATCACTCATATTTAATCAGAACCACATGTGGATCACTCATATTTAAACAGAACCACATGTGGATCACTCATATTTAATCAGAACCACATGTGGATCACTCATATTTAAACAGAACCACATGTGGATCACTCATATTTAAACAGAACCACATGTGGATCACTCATATTTAATCAGAACCACATGTGGATCACTCATATTTAAACAGAACCACATGTGGATCACTCATATTTAAACAGAACCACATGTGGATCACTCATATTTAAACAGAACCACATGTGGATCACTCATATTTAAACGGAACCACATGTGGAGCACTCATATTTAAACAGAACCATGTGGATCACTCATATTTAATCAGAACCACATGTGGATCACTCATATTTAAACAGAACCACATGTGGATCACTCATATTTAAACAGAACCACATGTGGATCACTCATATTTAATCAGAACCATGTGGATCACTCATATTTAAACAGAACCACATGTGGATCACTCATATTTAAACAGAACCACATGTGGATCACTCATATTTAATCAGAACCACATGTGGATCACTCATATTTAAACAGAACCACATGTGGATCACTCATATTTAAACAGAACCACATGTGGATCACTCATATTTAAACAGAACCACATGTGGATCACTCATATTTAAACAGAACCATGTGGATCACTCATATTTAATCAGAACCACATGTGGATCACTCATATTTAAACAGAACCATGTGGATCACTCATATTTAATCAGAACCACATGTGGATCACTCATATTTAATCAGAACCACATGTGGATCACTCATATTTAAACAGAACCATGTGGATCACTCATATTTAAACAGAACCATGTGGATCACTCATATTTAAACAGAACCACATGTGGATCACTCATATTTAAACAGAACCACATGTGGATCACTCATATTTAAACAGATCCACATGAGGATCACTCATATTTAAACAGAACCATGTGGATCACTCATATTTAAACAGAACCACATGTGGATCACTCATATTTAAACAGAACCACATGTGGATCACTCATATTTAAACAGAACCATGTGGATCACTCATATTTAATCAGAACCACATGTGGATCACTCATATTTAATCAGAACCACATGTGGATCACTCATATTTAAACAGAACCACATGTGGATCACTCATATTTAAACAGAACCACATGTGGATCACTCATATTTAAACAGATCCACATGAGGATCACTCATATTTAAACAGAACCACATGTGGATCACTCATATTTAATCAGAACCACATGTGGATCACTCATATTTAAACAGAACCATGTGGATCACTCATATTTAATCAGAACCACATGTGGATCACTCATATTTAATCAGAACCACATGTGGATCACTCATATTAAACAGAACCATGTGGATCACTCATATTTAAACAGAACCATGTGGATCACTCATATTTAAACAGAACCACATGTGGATCACTCATATTTAAACAGAACCACATGTGGATCACTCATATTTAATCAGAACCACATGTGGATCACTCATATTTAATCAGAACCACATGTGGATCACTCATATTTAAACAGAACCACATGTGGATCACTCATATTTAAACAGAACCACATGTGGATCACTCATATTTAATCAGAACCATGTGGATCACTCATATTTAAACAGAACCACATGTGGATCACTCATATTTACACAGATCCACATGAGGATCACTCATATTTAAACAGAACCATGTGGATCACTCATATTTAAACAGAACCACATGTGGATCACTCATATTTAAACAGAACCATGTGGATCACTCATATTTAAACAGAACCATGTGGATCACTCATATTTAAACAGAACCACATGTGGATCACTCATATTTAAACAGAACCACATGTGGATCACTCATATTTAAACAGAACCACATGTGGATCACTCATATTTAAACAGAACCACATGTGGATCACTCATATTTAAACAGAACCACATGTGGATCACTCATATTTAAACAGAACCATGTGGATCACTCATATTTAATCAGAACCACATGTGGATCACTCATATTTAAACAGAACCACATGTGGATCACTCATATTTAAACAGAACCACATGTGGATCACTCATATTTAAACAGAACCATGTGGATCACTCATATTTAAACAGAACCATGTGGATCACTCATATTTAAACAGAACCACATGTGGATCACTCATATTTAAACAGAACCCATGTGGATCACTCATATTTAAACAGAACCACATGTGGATCACTCATATTTAAACAGAACCATGTGGATCACTCATATTTAAACAGAACCACATGTGGATCACTCATATTTAAACAGAACCATGTGGATCACTCATATTTAAACAGAACCACATGTGGATCACTCATATTTAAACAGAACCACATGTGGATCACTCATATTTAAACAGAACCACATGTGGATCACTCATATTTAAACAGAACCATGTGGATCACTCATATTTAAACAGAACCATGTGGATCACTCATATTTAAACAGAACCATGTGGATCACTCATATTTAAACAGAACCATGTGGATCACTCATATTTAAACAGAACCACATGTGGATCACTCATATTTAAACAGAACCATGTGGATCACTCATATTTAAACAGAACCACATGTGGATCACTCATATTTAAACAGAACCACATGTGGATCACTCATATTTAATCAGAACCACATGTGGATCACTCATATTTAATCAGAACCACATGTGGATCACTCATATTTAAACAGAACCACATGTGGATCACTCATATTTAAACAGAACCACATGTGGATCACTCATATTTAAACAGATCCACATGTGGATCACTCATATTTAAACAGAACCATGTGGATCACTCATATTTAAACAGAACCACATGTGGATCACTCATATGAACCTGGTCCACACACACATGACTGATGCCTGTCACTGACTGACACTGGGATCACTGCTGTGGACCAGATACCCCAAAAAGAAAGGGGAAAAAAAGAAAAATAAATAAATAAATAAATAAATAAATATAGTCCTCTTACTTGCTAAATTTTTCATTCACAAATGTAAGTTCTGTAACACAAAACCAAATATTATTTCTTTTTTGAAACATGTTGAACTTTATTTAAAGCTGTTCGATAAATCTGGAACAAAAAGGTTCTAAAAACATTCAGTATTTGCTCTGATTTGGACATTGTATTATAGTGTATTCCCCCTGACAAACTTCTGTTATTTTCTTGTTGTATACAGTGTTTGTATACTCTACTTCATTCAATAAAGATTTAATTAAGAAAAACTAAACTTCTGTGGGTTCATCACATGATCCCATCACAGGTTTAAGGTCGGAGCAGTGCCTTGCATTGTGGGCTGCTCACGAAAACCACATGCTGACTTCTGTTGTCTTTTGTAGTTTTACCCAAAAATGGAAATCAAAAATCGAGTTTTTAGAAGAAAAAAATCGGGATTTTTTTTTTTTTTTTGCCAAAATTGTGCAGCCCTAAGTGGGAAGAAGAGAAAACTTATTTAATCCCATCATTCATTCTCATCTTCAAATAACTGAACATAATGACATTTTAAATACTCTTGTCTTTTTTCAAGCCAGCACAATGAACAAAATAGAACAAAAATAGGCCTAAACCAAATTAGAATAAACTCATTTGACAGTATTTACATTGCATAACCAAAATGTGTGTATAAAAAAAAAAAAAAAAATAGAAACAAAGTACATTCCTGTTGGTGTTACCACAGGTAACAGTTAACCGTCAACTTACATGATAATAATTACAGACCAACAGTGGTAAAAACAAAAAACTGCAAAACCACAAGTGGTAAAGAACAGCAATAATTACAGACCAACAATGGTAAGAAAGAAAAAAACAAAAAACTCCAATAGCACTAATGGTAAAGGACAATATAGAAATAAAAGAGCATGATAAACAAAAAAACCCAAAAATCAATCTCCACCATATCTGCTTTTGAATAAACACTTTAAATATCCATACGGTACTTTTTAATATTGATTCAGTATTATGAAATGAAATATGGTGATATATTGCAGAACTGGTATTTTCTTCCGGCCCTGTCACCTACTGGGGAACGAGCCAACGGCAGAGGGGTCATCAGCCCTGGACAAATACAAAAACAGTCCAACTGTCCAATGAATTAAGATGATGAACAAGTTTTATTTCAGTGCCACATTACACCTAAGGTATAGAACATGAAATCAGTCCCAGTCCAGTGGTTCAGTGTTGGCCTCCTCTCAGCTGGTGATGTCGTTCCTTTGCTCAGATCTGTTTGAACGCAGAAACAGGATGGAAGCGTCCTTCTCTGTCCATCAGGAACTGGTCAAATCCACGTCTAAGCTTTGGCTCCTCATCATCACATCCTGGTTCTCCACATTCATAACATCTGCTCTCTGTTTTTAGATCGCTTGAAGTATGAATCAAAGAAATCAAAGTCCAATCATTCATCTAGCATGGAGAATTCCACAGGTAGATATCAGTCATCACTCTGGCTTCATGTGCACCTGGGTCTGTCTGATCCAGGTGGTCTGTCTGATCCAGGTTCAGATCTGTGCACCTGGGTCTGTCTGATCCAGGTTCAGCTCAGTACTGGTCTGTCTGATCCAGGTTCAGCTCAGTACTGGTCTGTCTGATCCAGGTTCAGCTCAGTACTGGTCTGTCTGATCCAGGTTCAGCTCAGTACTGGTCTGTTTGTCTGTCTTATCACTGGGACATCTGTTGGTGATGTCAGAAATGTGTGTGTTACGAACATTCGACTCCAAATTAGAGCTGAAACCATTAATCGTTCAGGTGCTTGAAGCTGTGACCCGTAGCTCAATAATCTCAGAAAACCACAATAATGTTAGTTAAATGGATTATTGCCCCAGGTTGGCTTCTATATTTACACACTGGAAAATTGACTTTGCTGTGCCTCGGGCAACGTCTACGTGTTTGCAAAGTCGCTGACTGTTGGTGTCTCTGGACGACTGCATTCAGGCTGCTACCAGAGGGGGGGTCATGTAAGTTAAATTAACTCATGTTTCAGATGGAAGGACCAAACCAGGAGAAATAAAGAATTCACCAACAAAGAAGGGTTGAGGTTTTAAAAAGTTCAAAGAAAGCTTGATTTATTGCTTCAGGCAAAAATAGAAAAAGTTACAGAAAAGAAACAAGTCAGTTATCAACTAGTCTGGCATCAAACACACTATTCGTCTCAGAGAGAAAAGAGAAAAAGCCATAAAGAGTTTCCTTTGTTACCTTTTTATAGTCTTTAGTGACTCTTGGAGACTCCCATTTTTCAGTGACATGGTTCATCATACATATTATTGGTTAATAATAGTTACAAGGCAAAACACGTCACGTCGCTTAAGCTAATTCTAAGAAAACACGTTTGAAAGGTCACTTGAGTTTAACAGGCGCCTTGGACACCTGTCAGTCAAACCAACTGCATAGCTGAACCACTAAGAGTTTCACTAAGGCTAGCATTTCTTCACCACAAAAATCCCTTAGTTCATAACCTGGTTTTTCTGCTCGACTCTCTTTACCACAGTTACTTTCTAAAGCTGTAAAATTAGATCTTTTCTGTAGAATCTGACCTTTTCTCCAAGTTCAGCACAGACAGGTGTGAGTTCATCTAAACCACACACACAAACTAAACCTGACTGTTCACTACACCTAAAATAAAAAGACAAGATACAGTTGGAAAATAGAACTCACAATGTAACAACTTAGACTTTGCAAAAATAAAAGATTCTTCAAGCAAAAGAACTTGTAATGCAAAGATTAAGCAAACAGCCTATAAGATTACATTTCTTCTTCTCCATTTTGGTTCATGATTTGTGATCTTCATCTTAGAGCTAGTCAGAGTCACACCTTCATCTTCTATTTAATACGATCCGTACTACAAAGCAAATGCAAAAATTCACGACTCCAACCCTTTCATGCATGAATCATGAGAACCTTAATGGGTCCAAACACAGTCATGTTCCGTCACAGAGCGAATTTTAATTGATCGCCATTCCAACATTTATTTCAGTATAAAGCAGCTCCTTGTTTTGGATAATCCCTTATGGTCCAACGAAAGCAAAAAATTTACTTAAAAGTAAAAATGTGGATCAAATTGTCTCTAAAATGTCCCTTCAGAGAGATTTTGAATCCCGTTTTTTGGACCCTAATCAAGATTTTTTTTTTTTTTTTGGTGATTTTTAGGTGGGTTTTGGGTAGTTTCTGTGTGATTTTTAGGTGGTTTTGGGTGTTTTTTGTGTTTTTTCATAATTTTTAGGTGTGTTTTTATTACTCTTTAGGTATAAAAAAAAACAATACAACTGAAATTTTCTTATGAATGTATTTTTCATGGAGTGGCAAAAATGTCCACTCAGCTGGACACATGCATTGAATTTTTGAAGCAAAGAAACATATATTTATAGATACACTGTGTGAAAACTGTGAAATATTTTTTTAAAGGCAGCTAATCTGATGTTTTGTTACATTTTAACATACTCTAATATTAGTTATCACTCACTTTATGGAGATAATATGCAAACAAAAATCCCTGTCTGTTTAAGAAAAATGGTTAATTACAGCCTATTAACAATAACAAGCAATTGATTTCCACTCAATCGTGTCAGTGCAGATCAGGTTTATCTAGAACAGTGCAGTTCCAGTCATGGTCTGAATGTCAGTGTATTATTATGGGATGGTGCATGAGTGTCCACTGTGTTGGCTGATATGGAACTAAAACAACCAAACCCATGAATATACAAGAGAACAGCTGGAGAAGAACTGACCACTGGAGTGACCACTGGAGTGACCACTGTGCATGAAAGGGTTAATGGACTCGAATTGATTGAAGGGAAATATTCTATTGCAGTTTTCCTGAATTGAAGCTTCTTTGTGCATCACAATAAGCGTCTGTGTGAAACACAACAGTGGAACTGTTGTGTAAAGTTTCCTGCTGCAGGTTTGGAGTCGTCTTTGGTCCCTTTGACGCTCTTTGACTGTCCTCTGGAGTGTTGAATTTATGTCTCTGTACTCCCATCTATGTAGCGGAGCTTCGTCAAGTAAACGCACACGGAGTCAAGTCAAAGTCAGAGATCGAGCATGAATTGGAGCCGCATAAAGTGTTTATTCATGCATAAAATGAACACTGAGTTGAAATCTGCAGAAACAACTGACTTTTCGCTCTGGGAGACCACTTTTATTTGTCAGAAGTAGGTTTAGCTCCAAACCATACCCATTTCTAACATATTTTGAACATTAATCTAGTCACGTCGGAAACCCCCCTTTTTAGCTTGTCTCCGATAGGGTTTGGTCTTTTTGGTTTCTGTCAGAATCGGTCCAAACATACATATGCAACTAATTCCCAGTATTAGTTTATCATATATTAATATGGAACGTTTTCCCAGAATATGTAAATTATTTCCCACAATGTCAATTAAAAAAAAAAAATTGTGTATATATATATATATATATATATATATATATATATATATATATGTATATGTGTGTGTGTAAAAACACCTAAAAATCCCCAAAAAACACAAAAAACACAAAAAACCACCTAAAACCACCTAAAAGGCACCCAAAAATGAACACAAAAAACACCTAAAAATCACCAAAAACCACCCAAAACCCATCCAAAAATTACCCCAAAAAACCCATCCAAAAAAGCACAAAACCCACCTAAAAATCATCAAAAATCTCTGATAGGGTTTGGTCTTTTTGGTTTCTGTCAGAATCGGTCCAAACATATACATATGCAACTAATTCCCAGTATTAGTTTATCATATATTAATATGGCACGTTTTCCCACAGTATGTAAATTATTTCTCAGAATGTCCAAAATTTCCGCTCATGTGTACTTCTTGTGTACATCATGTTTTCTGAAACTTTCCATGAGCTCACATGTTCTTTCTGCCTGCCCCCCCGTTTTGTAACTTTCATAATTTCAGGTGTTCTTTCGATGACTACACGTGTTTGTTCGTTTGTGGGTCTCCTCTGTAAAAAAGTCCACTACTCTGGTCCAGTCTACACATGACACTCAGAAGAACTGCTGACATGTAAATGAGCACAGGTGAAATACTTCTGAATCCAAACTGAAGACTTTGGATTAAAACGCTGACGTTCGACAGCGCAGAACCAAATGTAACAGCAGACAAACGCAGGAAACGGCTGTGATTCAGGAGAACTGTGGTCCAGTGACTTTTTTATCACTTTGAGTCGATTAATGGTTCCAGCTCGACTCCAAATCCTTGTATATCTGTTGTTTGACGTGTTGGATCTGAGCATGTGCGTAAGCGTCCAGTGTTCTGCTGTCTGTCCTGTTTAGGTGAACAGTGTTCTGCCGCTTCCATGGACGCCGTTTCAGACGACGCTCTGTTCAGAGACAAACTCAAACACATGGGCAAATGTAAGGAAGCACACACACACACACACACACACACACACACACACACACACACACACACACATGATCCTACTGCAGCGCACAAAAACACACACACACGATCCTACTGCAGCGCACAAAAACACACACACACACACATGATCCTACTGCAGCGCACAAAAACACACACACACGATCCTACTGCAGCGCACAAAAACACACACACACACACGATCCTACTGCAGCGCACAAAAACACACACACACACATGATCCTACTGCAGCGCACAAAAACACACACACACATGATCCTACTGCAGCGCACAAAAACACACACACACACGATCCTACTGCAGCGCACAAAAACACACACACACACATGATCCTACTGCAGCGCACAAAAACACACACACACACATGATCCTACTGCAGCGCACAAAAACACACACCCACACACATGATCCTACTGCAGCGCACAAAAACACACACACATGATCCTACTGCAGCGCACAAAAACACACACACACGATCCTACTGCAGCGCACAAAAACACACACACACGATCCTACTGCAGCGCACAAAAACACACACACACACACATGATCCTACTGCAGCGCACAAAAACACACACACACACACACATGATCCTACTGCAGCACACAAAAACACACACACACACATGATCCTACTGCAGCGCACAAAAACACACACACACACATGATCCTACTGCAGCGCACAAAAACACACACACACGATCCTACTGCAGCGCACAAAAACACACACACACACGATCCTACTGCAGCGCACAAAAACACACACACACACGATCCTACTGCAGCGCACAAAAACACACACACACACACACACGATCCTACTGCAGCGCACAAAAACACACACACACAGACGATCCTACTGGAGCGCACAAAAACACACACACACACACACACAAACACACATGATCCTGCAGCGTACACACACACACACACACACACACGATCCTGCAGCGTACACACACACACACAGACACACACATACACACACACACACAGACGATCCTACTGCAGCGTACACACACACACACACACACACACACGATCCTACTGCAGCGTACACACACACACACACACACACACGATCCTACTGCAGCGCACAAAAACACACACACACACGATCCTACTGCAGCGCACAAAAACACACACACACACACGATCCTACTGCAGCGCACAAAAACACACACACACACATGATCCTACTGCAGCGCACAAAAACACACACCCACACACACATGATCCTACTGCAGCGCACAAAAACACACACACACACATGATCCTACTGCAGCGCACAAAAACACACACACACACACGATCCTACTGCAGCGCACAAAAACACACACACACACACACTCACACGATCCTACTGCAGCGCACAAAAACACACACACACACACACACACACGATCCTACTGCAGCGTACACACACACACACACAGTCGATCCTACTGCAGCGCGCAAAAACACACACACACACACACACGATCCTGCAGCGTACACACACACACACACACACACACACGATCCTACTGCAGCGTACACACACACACACAGACACACACATACACACACACACAGACGATCCTACTGCAGCGTACACACACACACACACACACACACACGATCCTACTGCAGCGTACACACACACACGATCCTACTGCAGCGTACACACACACACACACAGACGATCCTACTGCAGCGTACACACACACACACAGACACACACATACACACACAGACGATCCTACTGCAGCGTACACACACACACACACACACGATCCTACTGCAGCGTACGCACACACACACACACACACATGATCCTACTGCAGCGTACACACACACACACACACACACACATGATCCTACTGCAGCGCACACACACACACACACACACACATGATCCTACTGCAGCGTACACACACACACACACACACACACACATGATCCTACTGCAGCGTACACACACACACACACACACACACACACACACACACATGATCCTACTGCAGCGTACAAAAACACACACACACACACACATATGATCCTACTGCAGCGTACACACACACACACACACAGACACACACACAGACACACACACAGACGATCCTACTGCAGCGTACACACACACACATGATCCTGCAGCGTACACACACACACACACACACGATCCTACTGCAGCGTACACACACACACATGATCCTGCAGCGTACACACACACACACGATCCTACTGCAGCGTACACACACAGACACACACACACACACACGATCCTACTGCAGCGTACACACACACGCACACACACACACACACACACATGATCCTACTGCAGCGTACATACACACACACACACACACACATGATCCTACTGCAGCGTACACACACACACACACGATCCTACTGCAGCGTACACTCACACACACACACACACACACACACACACACATGATCCTACTGCAGCATACACACACACACACACACACACACACATGATCCTACTGCAGCGCACAAAAACACACACACTCACACGATCCTACTGCAGCGCACAAAAACACACACACACACACACGATCCTACTGCAGCGCACAAAAACACACACACACACACACACGATCCTACTGCAGCGCACAAAAACACACACACACACACACGATCCTACTGCAGCGCACAAAAACACACACACACACACACGATCCTACTGCAGCGCACAAAAACACACACACACACCAACGATCTACTGCCGCGACAAAACACACACACACACACATGATCCTACTGCAGCGCACAAAACACAACACACACCACGATCCTACTGCAGCGCACAAAAACACACACACACACCGATCCTACTGCAGCGCACAAAAACACACACACACACATGATCCTACTGCAGCGCACACACACACACATGATCCTACTGCAGCGCACAAAACACACACCACACCATCCTACTGCAGCGCACAAAAACACACACACCCACATGATCCTACTGCAGCGCACAAAACACACACACACACATGATCCTACTGCAGCGCACAAAAACACACACACACATGATCCTACTGCAGCGCACAAAACACACACACAGATCCTACTGCAGCGCACAAAAACACACACACACGATCCTACTGCAGCGCACACACACACACGATCCTACTGCAGCGCACAAAAACACACACACACATGATCCTACTGCAGCGCACAAAAAACACACACACCACCATGATCCTACTGCAGCGCACAAAACACACACACACATGATCCTACTGCAGCGCACAAAAACACACACACACACATGATCCTACTGCAGCGCACAAAAACACACACACACGATCCTACTGCAGCGCACAAAAACACACACACGATCCTACTGCAGCGCACAAAAACACACACACACACACGATCCTACTGCAGCACACAAAAACACACACACACACACACGATCCTACTGCAGCGCACAAAAACACACACACACAGACGATCCTACTGGAGCGCACAAAAACACACACATGATCAAAACACA
>NW_021941466.1:0-49944 GCF_902148855.1 Sphaeramia orbicularis | reverse complement strand
TAAAACTGAAACATTCTGAAACAGCCTTCATCTGAATATAAAACTGAAACATTCTGAAACAGCCTTATCTGAATATAAAACTGAAACATTCTGAAACAGCCTTATCTGAATATAAACTGAAACATTCTGAAACAGCCTTATCTGAATATAAAACTGAAACATTCTGAAACAGCCTTATCTGAATATAAAACTGAAACATTCTGAAACAGCCTTATCTGAATATAAAACTGAAACATTCTGAAACAGCCTTATCTGAATATAAAACTGAAACATTCTGAAACAGCCTTATCTGAATATAAAACTGAAACATTCTGAAACAGCCTCATCTGAATATAAAACTGAAACATTCTGAAACAGCCTTATCTGAATATAAAACTGAAACATTCTGAAACAGCCTTATCTGAATATAAAACTGAAACATTCTGAAACAGTCTTATCTGAATATAAAACTGAAACATTCTGAAACAGCCTTATCTGAATATAAAACTGAAACATTCTGAAACAGCCTTATCTGAATATAAACTGAAACATTCTGAAACAGCCTTATCTGAATATAAAACTGAAACATTCTGAAACAGCCTTATCTGAATATAAAACTGAAACATTCTGAAACAGCCTTATCTGAATATAAACTGAAACATTCTGAAACAGCCTCATCTGAATATAAAACTGAAACATTCTGAAACAGCCTTATCTGAATATAAAACTGAAACATTCTGAAACAGCCTTATCTGAATATAAAACTGAAAAAGCCTTATCTGAATATAAAACTGAAACATTCTGAAACAGCCTCATCTGAATTTAAAACTGAAACATTCTGAAACAGCCTCATCTGAATTTAAAACTGAAACATTCTGAAACAGCCTTATCTGAATATAAAACTGAAACATTCTGAAACAGCCTCATCTGAATATAAAACTGAAACATTCTGAAACAGCCTCATCTGAATATGAAACTGAAACATTCTGAAACAGCCTCATCTGAATATAAAACTGAAACATTCTGAAACAGCCTTATCTGAATATGAAACTGAAACACTCTGAAACAGCCTCATCTGAATATGAAACTGAAACATTCTGAAACAGCCTCATCTGAATATAAACTGAAACATTCTGAAACAGCCTCATCTGAATATAAAACTGAAACACTCTGAAACAGCCTCATCTGAATATGAAACTGAAACATTCTGAAACAGCCTCATCTGAATATAAAACTGAAACACTCTGAAACAGCCTTATCTGAATATAAAACTGAAACATTCTGAAACAGCCTCATCTGAATATAAAACTGAAACAGCCTTATCTGAATATAAAACTGAAACATTCTGAAACAGCCTTATCTGAATATGAAACTGAAACATTCTGAAACAGCCTCATCTGAATATAAAACTGAAACAGCCTTATCTGAATATAAAACTGAAACATTCTGAAACAGCCTTATCTGAATATGAAACTGAAACATTCTGAAACAGCCTCATCTGAATATAAAACTGAAACAGCCTTATCTGAATATAAAACTGAAACATTCTGAAACAGCCTCATCTGAATATAAAACTGAAACACTCTGAAACAGCCTTATCTGAATATAAAACTGAAACATTCTGAAACAGCCTCATCTGAATATAAAACTGAAACAGCCTTATCTGAATATAAAACTGAAACATTCTGAAACAGCCTTATCTGAATATGAAACTGAACATTCTGAAACAGCCTCATCTGAATATAAAACTGAAACAGCCTTATCTGAATATAAAACTGAAACATTCTGAAACAGCCTTATCTGAATATGAAACTGAAACATTCTGAAACAGCCTTATCTGAATATGAAACTGAAACATTCTGAAACAGCCTTATCTGAATATGAAACTGAAACATTCTGAAACAGCCTTATCTGAATATGAAACTGAAACATTCTGAAACAGCCTTATCTGAATATGAAACTGAAACATTCTGAAACAGCCTTATCTGAATATGAAACTGAAACATTCTGAAACAGCCTTATCTGAATATAAAACTGAAACATTCTGAAACAGCCTCATCTGAATATGAAACTGAAACATTCTGAAACAGCCTTATCTGAATATGAAACTGAAACATTCTGAAACAGCCTTATCTGAATATAAAACTGAAACATTCTGAAACATTCATTCATTCATTTTCTGAACCCGCTTTATCCTCACTAGGGTCACGGGGGTCTCTTGGAGCCTATCCCAGCTACATATGGGCGAAGGCGGGGTACACCCTGGACAAGTCGCCAGTTCATCGCAGGGCTGAACATATAGAGACAAACAATCACTCTCACATTCACACCTATGGGCAATTTAGATGAACCAATTAACCTATTAGTGCATGTGTTTGGAGGGTGGGAGGAAGCCGGAGTACCCGGAGAGAACCCACGCAGACACGGGGAGAACATGCAAACTCCACACAGAAAGGTCCCACCCCCCGTCGACTGGTGTTGGAATCGAACCCAGGACCTTCTTGCTGTGAGGCACCAGTGCTAACCACTGCACCACCGTGTCGCCCCATTCTGAAACAGCCTCATCTGAATATAAAACTGAAACATTCTGAAACAGCCTCATCTGAATATAAAACTGAAACATTCTGAAACAGCCTTATCTGAATATAAAACTGAAACATTCTGAAACAGCCTTATCTGAATATAAAACTGAAACATTCTGAAACAGCCTTATCTGAATATAAAACTGAAACATTCTGAAACAGCCTTATCTGAATATAAAACTGAAACATTCTGAAACAGCCTTATCTGAATATAAAACTGAAACATTCTGAAACAGCCTTATCTGAATATAAAACTGAAACATTCTGAAACAGCCTTATCTGAATATAAAACTGAAACATTCTGAAACAGCCTCATCTGAATATAAAACTGAAACATTCTGAAACAGCCTTATCTGAATATAAAACTGAAACATTCTGAAACAGCCTTATCTGAATATAAAACTGAAACATTCTGAAACAGTCTTATCTGAATATAAAACTGAAACATTCTGAAACAGCCTTATCTGAATATAAAACTGAAACATTCTGAAACAGCCTTATCTGAATATAAAACTGAAACATTCTGAAACAGCCTTATCTGAATATAAAACTGAAACATTCTGAAACAGCCTTATCTGAATATAAAACTGAAACATTCTGAAACAGCCTTATCTGAATATAAAACTGAAACATTCTGAAACAGCCTCATCTGAATATAAAACTGAAACATTCTGAAACAGCCTTATCTGAATATAAAACTGAAACATTCTGAAACAGCCTTATCTGAATATAAAACTGAAAAAGCCTTATCTGAATATAAAACTGAAACATTCTGAAACAGCCTCATCTGAATTTAAAACTGAAACATTCTGAAACAGCCTCATCTGAATTTAAAACTGAAACATTCTGAAACAGCCTTATCTGAATATGAAACTGAAACATTCTGAAACAGCCTCATCTGAATATAAAACTGAAACATTCTGAAACAGCCTCATCTGAATATGAAACTGAAACATTCTGAAACAGCCTCATCTGAATATAAAACTGAAACATTCTGAAACAGCCTTATCTGAATATGAAACTGAAACACTCTGAAACAGCCTCATCTGAATATGAAACTGAAACATTCTGAAACAGCCTCATCTGAATATAAAACTGAAACATTCTGAAACAGCCTCATCTGAATATAAAACTGAAACACTCTGAAACAGCCTCATCTGAATATGAAACTGAAACATTCTGAAACAGCCTCATCTGAATATAAAACTGAAACACTCTGAAACAGCCTTATCTGAATATGAAACTGAAACACTCTGAAACAGCCTTATCTGAATATGAAACTGAAACACTCTGAAACAGCCTCATCTGAATATAAAACTGAAACATTCTGAAACAGCCTCATCTGAATATAAAACTGAAACACTCTGAAACAGCCTTATCTGAATATAAAACTGAAACATTCTGAAACAGCCTCATCTGAATATAAAACTGAAACAGCCTTATCTGAATATAAAACTGAAACATTCTGAAACAGCCTTATCTGAATATGAAACTGAAACATTCTGAAACAGCCTTATCTGAATATGAAACTGAAACATTCTGAAACAGCCTTATCTGAATATGAAACTGAAACATTCTGAAACAGCCTTATCTGAATATAAAACTGAAACATTC
Organism: Sphaeramia orbicularis; assembly: GCF_902148855.1. Taxonomy (NCBI): domain Eukaryota; kingdom Metazoa; phylum Chordata; class Actinopteri; order Kurtiformes; family Apogonidae; genus Sphaeramia; species Sphaeramia orbicularis. The sequence continues at coordinate 45,769 of NW_021941466.1, read as the reverse complement.
TGAAACAGCCTCATCTGAATTTAAAACTGAAACATTCTGAAACAGCCTCATCTGAATTTAAAACTGAAACATTCTGAAACAGCCTTATCTGAATATAAAACTGAAACATTCTGAAACAGCCTCATCTGAATATAAAACTGAAACATTCTGAAACAGCCTCATCTGAATATGAAACTGAAACATTCTGAAACAGCCTCATCTGAATATAAAACTGAAACATTCTGAAACAGCCTTATCTGAATATGAAACTGAAACACTCTGAAACAGCCTCATCTGAATATGAAACTGAAACATTCTGAAACAGCCTCATCTGAATATAAAACTGAAACATTCTGAAACAGCCTCATCTGAATATAAAACTGAAACACTCTGAAACAGCCTCATCTGAATATGAAACTGAAACATTCTGAAACAGCCTCATCTGAATATAAACTGAAACACTCTGAAACAGCCTTATCTGAATATGAAACTGAAACACTCTGAAACAGCCTTATCTGAATATGAAACTGAAACACTCTGAAACAGCCTCATCTGAATATAAAACTGAAACATTCTGAAACAGCCTCATCTGAATATAAAACTGAAACACTCTGAAACAGCCTTATCTGAATATAAAACTGAAACATTCTGAAACAGCCTCATCTGAATATAAAACTGAAACAGCCTTATCTGAATATAAAACTGAAACATTCTGAAACAGCCTTATCTGAATATGAAACTGAAACATTCTGAAACAGCCTTATCTGAATATGAAACTGAAACATTCTGAAACAGCCTTATCTGAATATGAAACTGAAACATTCTGAAACAGCCTTATCTGAATATAAAACTGAAACATTCTGAAACAGCCTTATCTGAATATGAAACTGAAACATTCTGAAACAGCCTTATCTGAATATGAAACTGAAACATTCTGAAACAGCCTTATCTGAATATAAAACTGAAACATTCTGAAACAGCCTCATCTGAATATAAAACTGAAACATTCTGAAACAGCCTTATCTGAATATAAAACTGAAACATTCTGAAACAGCCTCATCTGAATATGAAACTGAAACATTCTGAAACAGCCTTATCTGAATATAAAACTGAAACATTCTGAAACAGCCTTATCTGAATATAAAACTGAAACATTCTGAAACAGCCTTATCTGAATATAAAACTGAAACATTCTGAAACAGCCTCATCTTAATATAAAACTGAAACATTCTGAAACACCCTCATCTGAATATAAAACTGAAACATTCTGAAACAGCCTCATCTTAATATAAAACTGAAACATTCTGAAACAGCCTCATCTTAATATAAAACTGAAACATTCTGAAACAGCCTCATCTTAATATAAAACTGAAACATTCTGAAACAGCCTCATCTGAATATAAAACTGAAACATTCTGAAACAGCCTCATCTGAATATAAAACTGAAACATTCTGAAACAGCCTTATCTGAATATAAAACTGAAACATTCTGAAACAGCCTTATCTGAATATAAAACTGAAACATTCTGAAACATTCATTCATTCATTTTCTGAACCCGCTTTATCCTCACTAGGGTCACGGGGGTCTCTTGGAGCCTATCCCAGCTACATATGGGCGAAGGCGGGGTTCACCCTGGACAAGTCGCCAGTTCATCGCAGGGCTGAACATATAGAGACAAACAATCACTCTCACATTCACACCTATGGGCAATTTAGATGAACCAATTAACCTATTAGTGCATGTGTTTGGAGGGTGGGAGGAAGCTGGAGTACCCGGAGAGAACCCACGCAGACACGGGGAGAACATGCAAACTCCACACAGAAAGGTCCCACCCCCCGTCGACTGGTGTTGGAATCGAACCCAGGACCTTCTTGCTGTGAGGCACCAGTGCTAACCACTGCACCACCGTGTCGCCCCATTCTGAAACAGCCTCATCTGAATATAAAACTGAAACATTCTGAAACAGCCTCATCTGAATATAAAACTGAAACATTCTGAAACAGCCTTATCTGAATATAAAACTGAAACATTCTGAAACAGCCTTATCTGAATATAAAACTGAAACATTCTGAAACAGCCTTATCTGAATATAAAACTGAAACATTCTGAAACAGCCTCATCTGAATATAAAACTGAAACATTCTGAAACAGCCTTATCTGAATATAAAACTGAAACATTCTGAAACAGCCTTATCTGAATATAAAACTGAAAAAGCCTTATCTGAATATAAAACTGAAACATTCTGAAACAGCCTCATCTGAATTTAAAACTGAAACATTCTGAAACAGCCTCATCTGAATTTAAAACTGAAACATTCTGAAACAGCCTTATCTGAATATAAAACTGAAACATTCTGAAACAGCCTTATCTGAATATAAAACTGAAACATTCTGAAACAGCCTTATCTGAATATAAAACTGAAACATTCTGGAACAGCCTCATCTGAATATAAAACTGAAACATTCTGAAACAGCCTTATCTGAATATAAAACTGAAACATTCTGAAACAGCCTTATCTGAATATAAAACTGAAAAAGCCTTATCTGAATATAAAACTGAAACATTCTGAAACAGCCTCATCTGAATTTAAAACTGAAACATTCTGAAACAGCCTTATCTGAATATAAAACTGAAACATTCTGAAACAGCCTCATCTGAATTTAAAACTGAAACATTCTGAAACAGCCTTATCTGAATATAAAACTGAAACATTCTGAAACAGCCTTATCTGAATATAAACTGAAACATTCTGAAACAGCCTCATCTGAATATAAAACTGAAACATTCTGAAACAGCCTTATCTGAATATAAAACTGAAACATTCTGAAACAGCCTTATCTGAATATAAAACTGAAACATTCTGAAACAGCCTCATCTGAATATAAAACTGAAACATTCTGAAACAGCCTTATCTGAATATAAAACTGAAACATTCTGAAACAGCCTTATCTGAATATAAAACTGAAACATTCTGAAACAGCCTCATCTTAATATAAAACTGAAACATTCTGAAACACCCTCATCTGAATATAAAACTGAAACATTCTGAAACAGCCTCATCTTAATATAAAACTGAAACATTCTGAAACAGCCTCATCTTAATATAAAACTGAAACATTCTGAAACAGCCTCATCTGAATATAAAACTGAAACATTCTGAAACAGCCTCATCTGAATATAAAACTGAAACATTCTGAAACAGCCTCATCTGAATATAAAACTGAAACATTCTGAAACAGCCTCATCTTAATATAAAACTGAAACATTCTGAAACAGCCTCATCTTAATATAAAACTGAAACATTCTGAAACAGCCTCATCTGAATATAAAACTGAAACATTCTGAAACAGCCTCATCTGAATATAAAACTGAAACATTCTGAAACAGCCTTATCTGAATATAAAACTGAAACATTCTGAAACAGCCTTATCTGAATATAAAACTGAAACATTCTGAAACAGCCTTATCTGAATATAAAACTGAAACATTCTGAAACAGCCTCATCTGAATATAAAACTGAAACATTCTGAAACAGCCTTATCTGAATATAAAACTGAAACATTCTGAAACAGCCTCATCTGAATATAAAACTGAAACATTCTGAAACAGCCTTATCTGAATATAAAACTGAAACATTCTGAAACAGCCTTATCTGAATATAAAACTGAAACATTCTGAAATAGCCTTATCTGAATATAAAACTGAAACATTCTGAAACAGCCTTATCTGAATATAAAACTGAAACATTCTGAAACAGCCTTATCTGAATATAAAACTGAAACATTCTGAAACAGCCTCATCTGAATATAAAACTGAAACATTCTGAAACAGCCTTATCTGAATATAAAACTGAAACATTCTGAAACAGCCTTATCTGAATATAAAACTGAAACATTCTGAAACAGCCTTATCTGAATATAAAACTGAAACATTCTGAAACAGCCTTATCTGAATATAAAACTGAAACATTCTGAAACAGCCTTATCTGAATATAAAACTGAAAAAGCCTTATCTGAATATAAAACTGAAACATTCTGAAACAGCCTCATCTGAATTTAAAACTGAAACATTCTGAAACAGCCTATCTGAATATAAAACTGAAACATTCTGAAACAGCCTCATCTGAATTTAAAACTGAAACATTCTGAAACAGCCTTATCTGAATATAAAACTGAAACATTCTGAAACAGCCTTATCTGAATATAAAACTGAAACATTCTGAAACAGCCTCATCTGAATATAAAACTGAAACATTCTGAAACAGCCTATCTGAATATAAAACTGAAACATTCTGAAACAGCCTTATCTGAATATAAAACTGAAACATTCTGAAACAGCCTCATCTGAATATAAAACTGAAACATTCTGAAACAGCCTTATCTGAATATAAAACTGAAACATTCTGAAACAGCCTTATCTGAATATGAAACTGAAACATTCTGAAACAGCCTCATCTTAATATAAAACTGAAACATTCTGAAACACCCTCATCTGAATATAAAACTGAAACATTCTGAAACAGCCTCATCTTAATATAAAACTGAAACATTCTGAAACAGCCTCATCTTAATATAAACTGAAACATTCTGAAACAGCCTCATCTTAATATAAAACTGAAACATTCTGAAACAGCCTCATCTGAATATAAAACTGAAACATTCTGAAACAGCCTCATCTGAATATAAAACTGAAACATTCTGAAACAGCCTTATCTGAATATAAAACTGAAACATTCTGAAACAGCCTTATCTGAATATAAAACTGAAACATTCTGAAACATTCATTCATTCATTTTCTGAACCCGCTTTATCCTCACTAGGGTCACGGGGGTCTCTTGGAGCCTATCCCAGCTACATATGGGCGAAGGCGGGGTTCACCCTGGACAAGTCGCCAGTTCATCGCAGGGCTGAACATATAGAGACAAACAATCACTCTCACATTCACACCTATGGGCAATTTAGATGAACCAATTAACCTATTAGTGCATGTGTTTGGAGGGTGGGAGGAAGCTGGAGTACCCGGAGAGAACCCACGCAGACACGGGGAGAACATGCAAACTCCACACAGAAAGGTCCCACCCCCCGTCGACTGGTGTTGGAATCGAACCCAGGACCTTCTTGCTGTGAGGCACCAGTGCTAACCACTGCACCACCGTGTCGCCCCATTCTGAAACAGCCTCATCTGAATATAAAACTGAAACATTCTGAAACAGCCTCATCTGAATATAAAACTGAAACATTCTGAAACAGCCTTATCTGAATATAAAACTGAAACATTCTGAAACAGCCTTATCTGAATATAAAACTGAAACATTCTGAAACAGCCTTATCTGAATATAAAACTGAAACATTCTGAAACAGCCTTATCTGAATATAAAACTGAAACATTCTGAAACAGCCTCATCTGAATATAAAACTGAAACATTCTGAAACAGCCTTATCTGAATATAAAACTGAAACATTCTGAAACAGCCTCATCTGAATATAAAACTGAAACATTCTGAAACAGCCTCATCTGAATATAAAACTGAAACATTCTGAAACAGCCTTATCTGAATATAAAACTGAAACATTCTGAAACAGCCTTATCTGAATATAAAACTGAAACATTCTGAAACAGCCTTATCTGAATATAAAACTGAAACATTCTGAAACAGCCTTATCTGAATATAAAACTGAAACATTCTGAAACAGCCTCATCTGAATATAAAACTGAAACATTCTGAAACAGCCTCATCTGAATATAAAACTGAAACATTCTGAAACAGCCTCATCTGAATATAAAACTGAAACATTCTGAAACAGCCTCATCTGAATATAAAACTGAAACATTCTGAAACGGCGTTATCTGAAGGACTGAGTCACATGACCTTTCATCCATCTGATGAAGACGCACCAGGGACACATGGCACAAATATAAACACCTGTCACTAGGAGAATAAAGTCAGAATGTTTGAGAATAAAGTCATAGTTAAAAAAAGTCAGAATTCAATGGAAATAATGTTGAACTTGTATGAGATTAAAGTCATAATATTTTAAAAATAAATTCACATTAGTGCAATAAAAAGTCCTACTTTATAAATCATAATCCTTAAACCTTGTTGACAGAGTTGGAGTGGACGACGAATGCTAATGTGTAGATGGTGGGCGGGGCTAATAGGCTCTGTATTTGGTGGGTGGGGCTAATAGTGTCAGTATTTGGTGGGCGGGGCTAATAGGCTCTGTATTTGGTGGGTGGGGCTAATAGTGTCAGTATTTGGTGGGCGGGGCTAATAGTGTCAGTATTTGGTGGGCGGGGCTAATAGTGTCAGTATTTGGTGGGCGGGGCTAACAGTGTCAGTATTCGTCCTTTGTGCGTAAACCCCAGATGACAGTAGAACCTCCCAGAATGTTACCAGTGGGAACGCCTGTATTCTGGAAAACAGGACCGTTTTCCACCTGTTTGTAAATTACAATGTTATTCTCATAAAATTGTCTTTATTCTCAAAACATGACGACATTATTCTTGTAAATTTATGGCTTTTTTGAGGGGGATTTTTTTGGGTTGTTTATAGCAGATTTTTGGGTTATTTTTTTTGGGGGGGGGGAACAATTTTTGGGGTTGTTTTGGGGGTTTTTTGGGTTGTTTTATGATGTTTTTTGGTTTGTATCTAGCTGATTTTTGGGTTATTTTTGGGGTATTTCTTGAACAATTTTTTGGGTTGTTTTGGGGGGTTTTTTTTTGGGGGGGGGGGTGTTTTTGGATGCTTTTTGGTTGTTTTGTGTTTTTTGGTTTGTTTTTAATCAATTTTTTAGTTATTTTGGAATGTCTTTTGGGTTGTTTTTCCTCAGATTTTTTGGTTATTTGTGAGTGTTTTTGGACAGTCTTTTGGGTTGTTTTGGGGGATTTTTTGGGTTTTTTTAATCAATTTTTGGGTGGTGTTGGGATGGGGGGGGGTTTGGGTTGTTTTTCGCAGATTTTTTTGGTTATTTGTGGGTGTTTTCTGGACAGTTTTTTGGGTTTTTTTTTTTTTGGGGGGGGGTTGTTTCTGGATGATTTTGGGTTGGTTTTGGGTTTTTTTTTTTGGTTTGTGTTTAATCAATTTTCGGGTTTTGGAATGTTTTCTGGGTTGTTTTTCACAGATTTTTTGTTTATTTTTGGGTGTTTTTTGGGTTATTGGGGGGGGGGGGTTGGGTTGTTTTTGGATGATTTTTGGGTTGTGTTGGGATGTTTTTTTTTTGGGTTGTTTTTCACAGATTTTTGGATTATTTTTGGACAATATTTTGCTTTGTTTTGGGGTATTTTTTTTAGGTTGTTTTTAGATGATTTTGGGTTGGTTTTGGGTTTTTTTTTTGTTTGTGTTTAATCAATTTTTGGGTTGTTTTGGGATTATTTTTTTTTTCCATCAGATTTTGGGTTAATTTTGGGTGTTTTTTGGACAGTTTTTTGGGTTGTTTTGGGGCGATTTCTGGGTTGTTTTTATGTTGGTTTTGGGTTGTTTTTTGCACAATTTTCAGGGTAGTTTTTGGGTGATTTTTGAGTAGAACATTTACAATCAGTCATGGATGCTTTTTTTTTTTTTTTAAGTCAATGCTGAGAGATTCAGTCCAAACCATTAGTGAGTCATTTTGAAATCAAAGATACTAACTGAACCCAAACTAACCAATGCACTGATATCTATCCCATAATATAAAACTCTATTCTGTCATTAGTCATTATTGTTTTGGATCCCAGACCCTGTTAGAAAAGAAACATCTGGATTCAACGTGTCCACAGACTTTTGTCCACTTAGTTAAATCCTTTATTTTAAGGGTTTCTCGTCCATTCCTGGGTTAAAGTTGCGTCTCTGTACTCAGTCTGGAGTTTCTTTGACGACATGACGAACTTTCGGAGACGACTCCAGTTTAATTTGAGCGAACGCTGTTGGAAAACCTGGGGAAAAGACATCAGATCTATTGACGGGTGTGTTTTTCCTCCTCCGTCAGGACAGACATCTCATTATTTACGTCGGATTCCGAGGCGGCGCTAACATGGCCGCCGCTCTGACACTGATGTATGAGGTTCCCGTGGAGGGAAAAGCTTCGCTGCTGATCCTCCCCATCCGAACCCAAAGGCTAATGGGCCAAAATCTAATCGAAAGCCATTAAAAACAGGATGAATACGACCGCGGGGAAAAGCCCACGGCGGGCCGGTGCTGCATAAGCGCTAAGTCAGGGGGGGTTGTCAGGAAAGGATGGGCCGCCGCGAACAAACGCTGCACAATTCACTTCATTTACTAATTGAGGAGATAATGTAAATCATTCTACGTCGGTGGAAGAAACGGCGCTGTAAAAAAAAAAAAATCAATGTGGGAGTCCTGGAGGAGTGAATCAGCATCAGAGCCCTGTTGGGTTCTACAACAGGGGGGTCCAACAGAAGGCCCGTGGACCAAAACTGGGCCGCCAAAGGGTCCGATCCGGTCCGAAGTGGAAACAATGACACTGAAGATATGAACAATGAAATGGTTTAAGTCCAGGTTCCACAATCAGACTAATATGATCTAAAGTAAAATAATAATAATGACTCAGATCTTATTGGTTTAATGGAAAAAATAATTAAGTACACGATGGATGATTTTTGGGTGGTTTTTGGACAATTTATGAGTTGTTTTTGTACAGTTTTTGTACGATTTTTAGGTTGTGTTTGTACAATTTTTGAGTGGTTTTTGGACAATTTTTGGGTTCTTTTTGGGTAATTTTTGGGTGGTTTTTGGACAATTTGTTTTAGTTCTTGGGCATTTTTTGGGTGGTTTTTTGATGATTTTTGAGTTGTTTTTGTACAGTTTTTGAGTTCTTTTTTGGTAATTTTTGGGTTGTTTTTCTACAATTTTTGGGTTCTTTTTGGGTGGTTTTTGGATGATTTTTGTGTTGCTTTTGTACAGTTTTTGGGCGTTTTTTTTTTTTTGGGTTGTTTTTGGACAATTTTTTGGGTTGTTTTTGGATGATTTCTGGGTAACAATTATAGTAGTGTTATATTAAATAATAACACAATGACCTAAAAATAATGAGTAAAATCTTCTTATTGGTTTAATGTAAAAAAAATAAAATAAAATAAAAAAATAACACTAACTGAAAATAATCAAACCTGAACTATAGGTTTGTAAATATTTTCATAATGTAATGTTATTTTATGCACTAAAATAAAGACAAAATGTCAAAGTCATTATTTATAGACATAATGTAATATAACTGTTTTCACATTAAACCAAGAAGTAATTTTGGAGTCATTATTTATGTTAAAATGAAAATATTTACTGGTAATTAACTGGTTTTAGTTCCAGTTCCACATTCAGACCAATATGATCTGAATTAAAATAATAACACAATAACCTATAACTAATGATGACAAATTTATCTCTTGGTTTAATGTGAATACATAATATTATATTGTTCATACATATATATATATATATATATATATATATATATATACACACACACACACACACAAACTATATTATTATTATCATCATGGGATATGTCACGCCATTTAATCGTGTGTCAATTTATGCCAAGGTCTCCTGTTCACACAACCCGAACCCTCAGTTCATGGGATTTGACGCAGCATTAACACACACGAGAAACACTTTTAATGCATAAGATAACATGCCAGTTAACACCAATTAAAAGTGCCATGTATATTTACGCAAGTCATAATATCACATTGTGTTTTATACAGAATAAATTAAAGGAAGGAGTCAGTGTCTAATTTCCCACTGTCCGTAAAGTACACACAGATATCTTTCATTTCTAACAGATTCTATCATCACATTTATCCATTTTACAGACACAGAAAGGTTTTGAAACGTGGGAATTTAATCGCATATTTTACGTGTGTGAACAAAACGTGAACGGTTTAAGCAAAAGCTGGACTTGGTAACGAGGGAAAAGGAAGCGTGAAGCTCATTTTGGGGTTTAAAGACTCAGAAACGTGACAATAATAACCCACACTTCTGCTAAACTGAGGATTAAGGCCAGAACAAAAGCAGCTTTAATGACTTTTTAAACACCTGGACCTGTTTAACAATCTACCAAGAAAACACCATCTTGGATCAATAGAAAATCCCGGTCTGATGTTGTCGTCAAAAGGTTCTCGCTGTGATTGTATTGAAGAATTGGGGGGGGGGGGGGCTGGGGGAGTGTGTGTGTGTGTGTGTGTGTGGGGGGGGGGGGGGGGGGCACTAATGAGAAAGTGGGAGGACGGCTTCTGAGATCATTTAATCATTGTTCCTTCTACATCCACTTATCACGCCGCTGCAAAACCAGCCTTAATGTCTGGGCTGTGGAGGCAGGATATGATTTCAGACACCAGGGAATTAAACGAACGCACGCTCGCTTCAGTCCAAGGCAGAAAAATAATAGGAATCAGCTTCGACTTCAAATATTAGACCTGTTAATAAACGGCTTCTTCTATAAAACTGGGTTTATTTTAGTATCTGTCACTGTTCCATCTGTTTAGACCCAATAATAACAGGTACATGTAGACAGATTTCCCCCCAGGATGGACCTAATGATGACCTGAGAGAAATATGAGCCATCCCATAATTAAAGAATTTGTAATCAAATACTGGGTCCATAAATAGGACCCAAATACGGACATTAAATCTCCCTAGGTGTCAGTGCATTAGCTGTGTAAACCTGTGTAAATGCTCTTCTACAGACTCTAAATACAGACTCTGTGTTCAGTGTGTGGATCCTAGTGGGTTTTCTAATCCACACATGTGGGTTTGGCATCAGTCTGAGTCTCATTCCAGGTTTGGGCTGGAACCCATCGTGTCCACTGGTGTTACATACGGGACCTGAACATTTAAACACTAATAAATCACCAGTGATTTTTCAACAGTGGTCATTTTTGACAAAGACAATCTAATCTAAATTATAGGACAGGAATGTTAACAGAATCTGACACCAGATTTAACCGAAGGGGGATTAAAAGTGAACAGATGTTATGTTTATATGATAATAGTGTTCTAATCTGTTACTGATGCTAAAGTGAAAGCTAAATGCTAAAGTTTGCGCATTACGACGGAGTATTAGGGCCACATAAGAAAATAAAAACACCTGTCACTATGAGAATAAAGTTGTAAAATATTGATAAAACCCGTAATTTTATGGGAATAAAGTCGAACACAAATAGTCATAATTTTACCAAAATGAAGTAATATTATGAGAATCATGTTGTAATTTAAAAACCTGTGTAAATGCTCTTCTATAGACTCTAAATACAGACTCTGTGTTCAGTGTGTGGATCCTAGTGGGTTTTCTAATCCACACATGTGGGTTTGGCATCAGTCTGAGTCTCCTTCCAGGTCTGGGGTAGAACCCATCGTGTCCACTGGTGTTACATGTGGAACCTGAACATTTAAACACATAAATATTACTAGAGATTTTACGACGACGGTCATTTTTGTCAAACACTCTGCCTTGAATAATTAGTTCAATTCCCAAAATGCACCTGTGAGAGAATAAAGAGATATATGTAAAAAAAAAAAAATAGTAGCGCATAATTTCCGTGTCCTTTACAGATTTTTGTGTTAAAAATAATGTAAAATATGCCTTTTTCTTTGCATTTTTTAGAATTTTTATAAAATATCATTTATCACAAGAGACTACAAGTCAACAGAAATAAATAAAAATAAATAAATAAGCAAAAAAAAAAAAAAAAACAGTCATGAGGGGAAAAAAAACAAACAAAAAACCTGATAGATGACAACAGACAAAAATCAGGAGAAAAAAAGACAAGACAAAATACACACATATGTGTGTGTGTGTGCGTGTGTGTGTGTGCGTGTGTATATATATATACACATATACACTCACATATGTTAGAAGACAATAGACAGAAAATGTTCAAAGAGACCAGAAGTAAAAAAAATGAACATACAGTAGACAAAAAACAGATTCAAAAAGATGAAAGACAAAACCAAACAGTAGGAGTACCTTGGGGTCCTAACCCCCCCCCATCAGTTTACATACTAAAACCTGCCCATCCTAAATGGTTCCATGTTCCCCTAGGCCTGTTTGTGACATAAACCCTGTGGTTCCACTGGTTTAATCCAACCCTGAACCACTGAAGGGTCCATGAAGGTCAGACTGTGTCTTCATTATCTGACACAGACCGAAGCCCCGATAAGAGGACGCTGATAATAAACGTCCCCTCATGATTGGAAATAATCTGGACAAGAGCCTCTCCAACCGACGACACAGGGTTCTGTATGGAACAACATGGACACGCTGTGGACGCACATCTGAGGACACAGGGTTTATCTGTGGACACAGACACAGGGTCTCTGATGAGGCTTCAGTGGACTGGACTGGACTGGACCAGGTCCATCTGGACCCTGGTCTGCGATCCAACACAAACACAGACTATTATTGGTCTAACGGTCTTTGTCGTCCTGTTTTCATCTGCTGTAGTTTTTACAAACATTCTGATGCTCCCAGTTTAAAAGTGTTTGTGTCCTCTGACCTCAGTCTGTTCACTCACACTGAACACTTACACAGCCGACTCCAACACAAACACTGCATGTGTTTACAGAGGACAGTTCCACACAGTAACAGGAACAAGAACAGTAACAGTTACAGGAACAGTTATAGTTACAGTTACAGTAACAGTTACAGGAACAGTTATAGTTACAGTTACAGTAACAGATCTGGTCCCAGTATCAGTGTGGACTCAAAATACATCAATAAAATACACCTGGGGTGGATGAACAGAACACAGACCAACCCAGAACAGAACCCACCACAGGCCACCAAAGACCACCACAGGCCACCATGGACCACCACAGACCACCATGGACCACCACAGACCACCACAGGCCACCATGGACCACCACGGACCACCATAACGCACCATGGACCACCACGGACCACCATAACCCACCATGGACCACCACGGACCACCATAACCCACCATGGACCACCACAGACTACCATAACCCACCATGGACCACCACAGGCCACCATAACCCACCATGGACCACCACAGGCCACCATAACCCACCATAGACCACCATGGACCACCACAAACCATCATAACCCCATAACTCCACCTTCCTTCCTTCCTTCCTTCCTTTGTTTCTTCTCATTGTTCTTCATCCTTTACTCTTTCCGTTTCTCTTGTTGTTGTGTTCTTTAATCTGATTTGTGTGTTTTGTTTTTCAGTTCCTCTAGAACAATGAAAAAAAAACATGAAATAATGGATGAAGCAGCAGATAAATGTATCCTAACAGTAACAAATCCAACCATAAGTCATTTAAGGGATGTGAAAGGATTAGAAATGAGACTTTAATCTGTTCTTTAGTGTCAGGTCCTAATGTTGAACACAAATGAACTGAACTGAGCACATCAACTGAAGGATAAGGACCATTAGGACCTTTAGCACCTTTAGGACCATTAGGACACATCTGACTGGTGTTTGGGCCATATATGGACCTTTAGGACCTTTAGGACCATTAGGACACATCTGACTGGTGTTTGGGCCATATATGGACCTTTAGGACCTTTAGGACCATTAGGACACATCTGACTGATGTTTGGGTCGGTTTGTTTCACAGTTATGATCTCACCAAAGGTAGCAACAGTAACTAGGGTGGGCGGGGCTTAATGACGGCCCACTAAAATCCCATGAGCCTCAGTGTTGTCTGCGTTCTGTGTACTCCAGCCGTTTGTCCTGTCATCGGGTCGACTCATCATAAACCAGTGAATCCTGCACATGCTCAGTCACTCCTTATTACTCAGATAAATCCACTGACGGTGTCACTTTCCCATCATGCACCACGTCGTAAAATCACAGCAGCTGCAATAATGGACCAGCAATAAAAGCACAAGAACACATGATTACACGGAACAGACGTCTGGACTGACTCCAATCATCTGATGGTAAACGCCGGAGTCAAAAATGGATCGGAACCAGGTCGAAACCAAGACGAAAACAGGTCAAAACCGAGTCAAAACCAGGTCAAAACCAAGTCAAAACCAGGTCAAAACCAAGTCAAAACCAGATCAAAACCAGGTCGAAATTGGTTGAAACAGAGCTGAAAAGAGGTCAAAACCGAGTCAAAACCAGGTCAAAATTGGGCTAAAACAGAGTTGAAAAGAGGTCGAAACTGAGTCAAAGCCAGGTCGAAACAAGGTCAAAACCAGGTCGAAACCGAGTCAAAACCGGGTCAAAACCAGGTCAAAATTGGCTCGAAACAGAGTTGAAAAGAGGTGGAAACGGAGTCTAAACCAGGTGGAAACTGGGTCAAAAAAAAGGGTCAAAACCGGATGGAAACCGGGTTGAAACTGTGTTGAAACTGGGTCAAAATCGAGTTGAAACTAGGTCAAAACCAAGTTGAAACCAAGTCAAACCAGGTCAAAACAGAGCTGAAAACTGTTTGAAACTGAGTCGAAACTGAGTCTAAACCAGGTCCAAACCAAATCAAAACCAGGTTAAAAACCGAGTTGAAACAAGAGTTACAACCAGGTCAAACCAAGTCAAATCCCGCGTCAAAACAGAGTCAAAACTGGGTCAAAACTGAGTTGAAACCGAGTCACAACCAGGTCAAACCCCGGGTCAAAACAGAGACAAAACTGGGTCACAACTGGACTGAAACTGAGTCGCCAACTCCCCACACAAAGACGACAAATTCATGAACATAAACATTTCTGAACCTTCGGTATCAACATTTAAAAGGACGATTCACCGTAAAATAAAAACTATAATGAACTCACCTCCACTTAATCCCATTCGTCTAATTCTGCTCCTCTACAGCAGCAGCATTAGCTAAAGTTAGCTACAAATGTCGCATCAGAAAACTACAACTACCGACAAAAAGACTACAAATTTATGGAAGTAAACGAGTCTGAATCTGATGATTCAACCCTTTACAGAAGAATTCACTGTAGAATACAATCATTAGCTGCTAATCGACGGCGTTGAATTGTCGGGCGCTCCCTGAATGCACCGTGACATCATCACACTGTTCTTTCAATATTGACTCATCAACTCTGTGGGCGTCTTATTACTGTTGATACTCAACAGCCGTAAACAGTCGATGCTAATTTATTCCCTAAACAGAATCCCACTGAGCGTTTCCAACATTTACAAACAATAAACAAACTAAGGGATGCACTCCAGTCTCCATGGCAACGGGGATTCATCACATCCACCACAACCAGGTTTATTAACAGGATTAGTTTGTGTGTGTTTGGTCATTTTGTTGTTTTCTGTGTTTTATGTCCTGGATAAGCGGCAGATAATGGATGCATGGATGGGTTTGATGTTTGTGTTGTTTCTGTGTTCTGTGATTTTATGTTATTGTTTTTTTCTTCTTTGTGTTTTTTTGTGTGTGTTAGTGATTTCGTGTTTTTTTGTGTTTTATGTTGTGTGTTTTTATGTTGTGTTTTCATAGTTGTGTGTTTATTGTGTTGTGGTGTTTTTATTCTTTGTGTTGTTTTGTGTGTTTGTGATTTTGTGTTTTTATGTTGTTGTGTTTTTGTTTTGTGTTTTTATGTTGTTGTGTTTTCATGGTTTTGTGTTTATTGTGGTGTGTTTGTGTTGTTTTGTGTGTTTGTGATTTTGTGTTATAGTGTTTTTTTATTCTTGTGTTTGTGATTTTGTGTTTTTAAGTTGTGTTTTTGTGTTGTTTTGCATGTGTGATTTTGCGTTGTGTTTTTCTGCTCAGTTCTGTGCGTTTGTGATTTTATGTTTTCATGTTTTTGTGCGTTTTCATGGTTTTGTGTTCATTGAGGTGGTGCTGTGGAGTTGTTTTTGTGTTTATTGTGGTGCTGTTTTTGTGTTTATTGTGGTGTTGTTTTTGTGTTTATTGTGGTGTTGTTTTTGTGTTTATTGTGGTGCTGTTTTTGCGTTGTTGTGTTGTTATTGTGTTGTTTTTCTGCTCAGTTCTGTGTTTGCAGTTTTGTGCATCTTGTGTTTTTATGTTTTCATGGTTTTGTGTTTACTGTCTTGTTATTGTGTTGTCATTGTGTTGTTTTTAGTGCTCAGTTGTGTGCATTTGTGATTTTGTGTAGTTGGTGTTTTCATGGTTTTGTGTTTACTGTGTTGTTGTGTTGTTTTTGTGCTCGGTTGTGTGTTTGTGTCGGCGGAGTCCAGGCTGCTTCACTTCATCTCCATTTTCTTCAAATGAACCAAACACACGGTTTCATCACGTACAACATCCAACCACGACAACACAGTGACCACACACACACACACACACACACACACACACACACACACTCATTTTCAGCAGAAACTGTAAACTATACGACAACATGAACACAACCCCACAGCGGTGGCTCAGAGGCTGTGTGTGTTCTCCGTTCTCTGCAGTTCTGATGTTCCAGGAACAGGAGCTTTGGTTCAGGTTCATTTGCATCAGTTTGTTTGAAATTAAAGGGTTTCATCTGTTGAACGACCACACGACTGTCACTGAGGTCAAAGGTCAAAGGTCAACGATATCTGATATTATCTGGGTTGGACAGGACGAGGACAAACTAAACTACTTCTGTTCATTGTTTCATTTCATCTGTTTCTGCTGTTGATGGACTCGACAAAAGGTTAAAAAAAAAGGTTCTAGTGGTGGTTCTCAGACCTTCTTTTGGTGGTTCTATGTTTTCCTGTCGGTTCTCGAACGTTCTTTCGGTAGATTTGTGTTTCCTGTTGGTTCTCGGATGTTCTTTCGGTGGTTCTGTGTTTCCTGTTTGTTCTTGGACGTTCTTTCAGTAGATCTGTGTTTCCTGTTGGTTCTCGGACGTTCTTTCGGTGGTTCTGTGTTTCTTGACGGTTCCTTCGGTTCTTCTGTGTTTCCTGTCGGTTTGTTCGGTTCTTCTGTGTTTCCCGTCGGTTCTTCTCTGTTTCCTGTCACTTCTTTCAGTTCTTCTGTGTTTCCTGTCAGTTCTTTCGGTTCTTCTGTGTTTCCTGTCAGTTCCTTCGGTTCTTCTGTGTTTCCTGTCGGTTCGCTTGGTTCTTCTGTGTTTCCTGTTGGTTCTTCTGTGTTTCCTGTCGGTTCCTTCAGTTCTTCTGTGTTTCCTGTCAGTTCTTTCGGTTCTTCTGTGTTTCCTGTCAGTTCTTTCGGTTCTTCTGTGTTTCCTGTCGGTTCTTCTCTGTTTCCTGTCAGTTCTTCTGTGTTTCCTGTCGGTTCTTTCGGTTCTTCTGTGTTTCCTGTCAGTTCTTCTGTCTTTCCTGTCGGTTCTTTCGGTTCTTCTGTGTTTCCTGTCAGTTCTTCTGTGTTTCCTGTTGGTTCTTTCAGTTCTTCTGTGTTTCCTGTCAGTTCTTCTGTGTTTCCTGTTGGTTCTTTCGGTTCTTCTGTGTTTCCTGTCGGTGCTTTCGGTTCTTCTGTGTTTCCTGTCAGTTCTTCTGTGTTTCCTGTTGGTTCTTTCGGTTCTTCTGTGTTTCCTGGCGGTTCTTTCGGTTCTTCTGTGTTTCCTGTCAGTTCTTCTGTGTTTCCTGTTGGTTCTTTCGGTTCTTCTGTGTTTCCTGGCGGTTCTTTCGGTTCTTCTGTGTTTCCTGTCAGTTCTTCTGTGTTTCCTGTCGGTTCTTTCGGTTCTTCTGTGTTTCCTGTCAGTTCTTCTGTGTTTCCTGTTGGTTCTTTCGGTTCTTCTGTGTTTCCTGTCGGTGCTTTCGGTTTCTTCTGTGTTTCCTGTCAGTTCTTCTGTGTTTCCTGTTGGTTCTTTCGGTTCTTCTGTGTTTCCTGTTGGTTCTTTCGGTTCTTCTGTGTTTCCTGTCAGTTCTTCTGTGTTTCCTGTCGGTTCTTTCGGTTCTTCTGTGTTTCCTGTCAGTTCTTCTGTGTTTCCTGTTGGTTCTTTCGGTTCTTCTGTGTTTCCTGTCAGTTCTTCTGTGTTTCCTGTCGGTGCTTTCGGTTCTTCTGTGTTTCCTGTCAGTTCTTCTGTGTTTCCTGTTGGTTCTTTCGGTTCTTCTGTGTTTCCTGGCGGTTCTTTTGGCGGTTCTTTCTTTCCTGTTGGTTCTTTTTCCCTCCCAGGCCGTTGCTTACGTTCTCCTCCTGCAGCCTGACGCCTCTTAAACTGGATTTTCCTCTAATCCCCTTCCACTTACCGCTGCCCACCCTCAGGCTGTTTGGTTTTCGCTCTAATTTGCAGCGTTGTGCCGTCGCGGCACGCCGCTCGGCCTCTCGCTGTTTTCCTGGATCTTCGTCCTTGTCTGTTTTATGTCTCCGTTATTGAACCCATAGCATGACGCTGCGGCGGCTGAAGGCCTTGGATTGGCTGGATGAGGCTTCCACAGATCCACCGTCGACATGTAAATAAATCTGTTCCTTCACTGACACCACAATTCATTAGCTGCTGCGGCGGCGGCGTTCTGCCCGTTCACGCCGAGCGCCTCCACACAGGAGGCGAATGTTTGTGTGTCTTTGGCGAAAAGGGAGGGGGTGGTGTTGGGAAAACGTGTCGGCTTTCTCCTCGGAGGTTTGGGTGTGATCGGAGGAGGAGGGAAACGCTTCCAGAGGACGAGGCGGCGTGACAACGGGGTTAACGGTGAAGAACTGCTCTTACCTCCACGGCGCTGACGGCGGCGGCTCACTGTTAATTTAATTAAAGCAGTTTTTCTTCACCTGAGGTTATTGTTTTGAGGAGAAACACAGAGATGGAATATATTTATGATTTTATCAGGATCTAATCGCCTGAAACAAAAAGCATGAAAAGACTAATAAACCAAATGAACAAAAATGAAGAAAATAATGAAGAAAATGAAAACAAATGCATAAAATAAGAAGAAAATGAGTAAAAGTGATTAAAATAATGAACAAAAATGAATAAAGAATAAAATATAAACAAATGCATAAAATAAGAAGAAAATGAGCAACAATGAAGAGAATTAAACAAAAATGAACAAAAATGAATCAAATTTTTAAAAAATGAATACAATTATGTAGAAAACAAAAAATAATAAAATGAAGAGAATAATGAAAAAATGCACAAAAATATGTGTATAACTGTGAATGTGTACATGTGTATGTGTATAAATGTGTGTATGTATATACATGTGTTATTCTTTTCATCTTTAGTCTTCATTGTCCTCTTTATCTTCATCATCCTTTTCGTTTTCATCGTCCTGTTTGTCTTCATTGTCCTCTGTTTTTGTCGTCCTCTTCATCGTCTTCATCCTCCTCTTTGTCTTCTTTGTCTTAACCCTTCTCATTGTCCTCTTCCTCCCGTTCCTCCTCCTCATCTTCATCGTCCTCCTCGTCTGCGTCGTCCTTTTCGTCTTCATCATCATCTTCGTCTTCCTCCTCATCTTCGTCATCCTCTTCGTCTTCATCATCCTTCTCGTCATCTTCATCGTCCTCCTCCTCTCCATTGTCCTCTTCATCTTTGTCATCCTCATCTTGATCTTCGTCGTCCTCTTCATCTTCATCGTCCTCCTCTTCATCCTCCTCCACTTCATTCTCCTCCTCTTTGTCCTCCTTGTCTTTATCTTCTTCTTCATCGTCCTCTTTGTCTTTGTCCTCCTCGTCTTCGTCATCCTCTTTACCTTCATCGTCCTCTTCTTCATCCTCCTCCTCATCCTTTTCATCTTTATCCTCCTCCTCTTCGTTCTCCTCCACTTTGTCGTCCTCCTCTTCGTCCTCCTCCTCCTCTTCGTTCTCCTCCACTTCATCCTCCTCCACTTTGTTCTCCTCCTCCTCTTCATCCTCCTCCTCTTCGTCCTCTTCATCCTCCTCTTCGTTCTCCTCCTCTTCGTCCTCCTCCTCCTCTTCGTCCTACTCTTTGTCCTCCTCCTCCTCTTCATCCTCCTCCTCGTCCTCCTCTTCGTCGTCCTCCTCTTCGTCCTCCTCCTCTTCCTCTTTGTCCTCCTCCTCTTCCTCAGTACTGACTCTTAAATGCTTCAGCCACTCTTGATGCTCTGACAAACGAGGCTTTTCCCTCCAATTAGCTCCCTAATTGGTTCTAATTTGGATCATGTGACCCAGGGAACGCTTTCATCTAAACGTCCCTCTGCGCCGTTCCCGCCGTTCCCATCGTCCCGGACTCGACTGTGAACGCGGCGTGGCTGTAATTGATTCATGAGGCCGAGGCAGCGCTGTTGTTCCTTCTTTATCTTCTTCTGCTGCTTCTGTTCTTTCTCTTCGGCTCGGTGATTTATTCGCCGCCGGGTCGAAGGCGTCGGCGCCGTCAGAGTCGTATACGCGTCCAATCAGTCACGGCGAGGTCCAAGGCTCTTCGCCTCCTCGTCTGCCAAGCGTCCTCTTAAGTTAAGGAAAGGCCTGGTGTGGGTGTGTTTGTGTGTGTGTGCGAACGGGAGATAAACTCTGATTACAATACGACCACGGCGCCATGAGGATACGGACGTTTGGATTGGGTGGAAACGCCGCCGTGGACACAGCGTCGAAACATCAACCGGTTTTATTATCCAAGACGTTTTACTCTGAGTCCCTTCACTGTTCATCTGGTGCAGCAATTTTTTATTTTCTTTGCAAAACTGTGTGTGTTATAAATGTGTAAAACCAGCAAATAACTGCAGCAAAACAGAAAGAAACGGAATAAACAGACAAAAAAAACAACACAATGAAGAAGATAAACAACACGATGAAGAAAATCAACAACACAATGAAGAACATAAACAACACAATGAAGAAAATAAACAAAATAAACAACACAATGAAGAAAATAAACAACACAATGAAGAAAATAAACAACACAATGAAGAAAATAATCAACAAAATGAACAAAATAATCAACAAAATGAACAAAATAAACATGAAGAAAATAAACACAATGAACAAAACACAATGAGAAAAACAATAAACAAACTGAAGAAAATAATCAACAAATTGAATAAAATAAACTGAAGAAAATAATCAACAGATTGAAAAAAATAAACAAAATGAAGAAAATAAACACAATGAACAAAATAATCAACAAAATGAAGAAAATAATCAGCACAACGAAGAAAATAATCAACAAAATAAAGAAAATGAACACAATGAACATAATCAACACAATGAAAAAAATAAACACAATGAACAAAATAATCAACAAACTGAAGAAAATAAACACAAAGAGAAAAATATGCAACAAATTGTACAAAATAATCAACAAAATTAAGAGAATAATGAACAAAATGAACCAAAATCAACAAAATCAACAAAACGAAGACAATAATCAAAAAAATAAACAAAATTAACAAAAATGGACAAAATAATGAACAAAATAAACAAAATAATCCACAAATTGAACAAAAATGGACATAATCAACAAAATGAAAATAATCAACAAAATTAACAAAACTTAAAGTAATCAAAAAAGAATAAAATAATCAACAAATTTAACAAAAATGGACAATATAATCACTAAATCAACCATGAGTGCGTTGTGTTCAAGTGTTTTTGTTGTCATGGTGAAATTCAAAATGGCCGCCTTCAGCACCATACACTCGTCCAATCAGCTCCTTCATTTACCAAACGTCCTCTTAAGGAAAGGCCTTGTTTTCCTCGGGCGGAGCTTGTTCAAACTGACGTGTTTATCTCCATGCCAGCCTCCCTCACGCAGCCCCAGTGTATGCTGGGATGCCAGCCTCCCTCATGCAGCCCCAGTGTATGCTGGGATGCCAGCCTCCCTCACGCAGCCCCAGTGCATGCTGGGATGCCAGCCTCCCTCACGCAGCCCCAGTGCATGCTGGGATGCCAGCCTCCCTCACGCAGCCCCAGTGCATGCTGGGATGCAGATGAAACCCTGGATCTTGTGCCATTTATGTTTTAATTAGGCTTCATGTGTGGATGTAGCTCGCCTCCCCTGACAGCAGCTCAAAAGGAATGAGCAATGAAAGCGGTGGCGAGGGCTTTTATAATTGACAAGCGCTCTAATTCGCCGTGTCTCCACGTATGCGCGCGCCGCCATCGCCGCCGCCACATACGGTGAATATGCACAAACGAAGGGGCCGAGACGGAGCGCTGGTGGAATTCAGTTCTAATGAGTGTGGCCCTGTCAGCGCAGGCCTCCAGCCGCTCGCTCTGTTCGCTTTTCTGCTGCTGCCCTGAAATAATGACACGCATACGCACGGAAAACCGCCGCCATCCCATAATATGAGCTGTGTGTGGAGGTGTTTCCAAGGGAACCAGGACACAAATACAAAATAGGACTAATTTACACTGGCAGAGGTGATGGAGTTCCATTGTGTCGTCTGGGTCGGATAATGGGGGGGGGGGGGGGGGCAGATATGAGGGAGGGGGGGGGGGGGGGGGGGGGGGGAGAGGAGGAGAAGCGCCTTGATGTGCAGAGCTTATTAGGGCAGGGCTGTTGAATTGGACCTGATCACTGGGGATTCAGTGGCAAAGCCAATATATCACACACACACACACACACACACACTGGAAGATGACTGAACACACACACACACACACTGGAAGACGACTGAACACACATACACACACACACACACACACACACACACACACACTGGAAGATGACTGAACACACACACACACACACACACACACATACACACACACTGGAAGACGACTGAACACACACACACACACACACACACACACACACTGGAAGACGACTGAACACACACACACACACACACACACACACTGGAAGACGACTGAACACACACACACACACACACTGGAAGACGACTGAACACACACACACACACACACACACACACTGGAAGATGACTGAACACACACACACACACACACACACACACACTGGAAGATGACTGAACACACACACACACACTGGAAGACGACTGAACACACACACACACACACACCGGAAGACGACTGAACACACACACACACACACTGGAAGACGACTGAACACACACACACACACACACACACACACACACACACACACTGGAAGACGACTGAACACACACACACACACACACACACACACACACACTGGAAGACGACTGAACACACACACACACACACACACACACCGGAAGACGACTGAACACACACACACTGGAGAATGACTGAACACACACACACACAAAATACACACACATACACAAAATACACACAACACACACATATACAAAATACACACATACATACACACAAGATACACACACACAAATACATTCACATAATATACACAAAATACACACACAGATACATACACATACTATAATGTACTATACACTAATGTGGATCCTATACGTGTATATACTATATACTATAATATACTAATGTGGATCCTATACGTGTATATACTATATACTATAATATACTATATGGATCCTATACGTGTATATACTATATACTATAATATACTAATGTGGATCCTATACGTGTACATACTATATACTATAATATACTAATGTGGATCCTATACGTGTATATACTATATACTATAATATACTATATGGATCCTATACGTGTATATACTATATACTATAATATACTATATGGATCCTATACGTGTATATACTATATACTATAATATACTAATGTGGATCCCATACGTGTATATACTATATACTATAATATACTAATGTGGATCTTATACGTGTATATACTATATACTATAATATACTAATGTGGATCCTATACGTGTATATACTATATACTATAATATACTATATGGATCCTATACGTGTATATACTATATACTATAATATACTAATGTGGATCCCATACGTGTATATACTATATACTATAATATACTAATGTGGATCTTATACGTGTATATACTATATACTATAATATACTATATGGATCCTATACGTGTATATACTATATACTATAATATACTAATGTGGATCCTATACGTGCATATAATATATACTATAATATACTATATGGATCCTATACGTGTATATACTATAATATACTAATGTGGATCCTATACGTGTATATACTATATACTATAATATACTAATGTGGATCTTATACGTGTATATACTATATACTATAATATACTAATGTGGATCCTATACGTGTATATACTATATACTATAATATACTAATGTGGATCTTATACGTGTATATACTATATACTATAATATACTATATGGATCCTATACGTGTATATACTATATACTATAATATACTAATGTGGATCCTATACGTGCATATAATATATACTATAATATACTATATGGATCCTATACGTGTATATACTATAATATACTAATGTGGATCCTATACGTGTATATACTATATACTATAATATACTAATGTGGATCTTATACGTGTATATACTATATACTATAATATACTATATGGATCCTATACGTGTATATACTATATACTATAATATACTAATGTGGATCCTATACGTGCATATAATATATACTATAATATACTAATGTGGATCTTATACGTGTATATACTATATACTATAATATACTAATGTGGATCCTATACGTGTATATACTATATACTATAATATACTATATGGATCCTATACATGTCCATACTACATACTATATCAGGGATTAAAGCAAAAAATTTTCATCTGACTGAAAATTTTCTTCTGGTCAAAATCATTGCCCACTATTAAAAATGATGCAATACAATACTACTATAGCGTACAAGTTTATCTAGTCAAATTTGGCAATACTGTAAAACACACTGAATGGGAGAGTGTACAGGTGTAGAAGATTAGTAACATGGATAGAAAAAATGTCATGAGTGGTACTGGTGGGGGGTCTGGGGGTCCTCCCCCAGAACATTTTTAAAGCTTCAGGTCAATTTTGGTGCTCTGTGGTTAATTTTAAAGGGGATGAAAACCTGTGAACCGAGTGAAAATAATAACTAGAAGAAAACTTACTACAAAAAATGAGTGAGGCTGCTTCATTTTTTTTGCACCATGACCTAATTGGAGTTCCATCGTCTCCCTTCTCATTAAGCCACGCCCACCTCCATCTATTTTTCACGCATCTCTCAATAGTTCCCACTTCAGCTCCTTCCTCTACAAACGTGTCCATGATGTCGTATATGCTAGCCAAAATAATCTGTACGTTGTCAAACCTGCGTCCACAACCCCCCCCCCCCAGCCAATATCATGTTCTCTTTTGATTGGAAGAAATTACGCCAACTGAAACAGAACTTCTATTCCGTTCCAGATCCTCTCTGAGGGGATTTAAAATACAGTGGCTTTGCAAATACCAAGGCTGTTCCTCATTCATTCAGTTTTATCTTTGTACTGTACCGCACAGATAGAAATAAGATGCTAAATGGGTCCAAATAAAGCACTTATGCAGTCGGGCGTGTAACCGCGTAAGGCCGCGGCACGCACAACCGCACGCACGGGAAGGGCACATACACACACACACACACACACACACTAGTCATATACCGACAAGAGGAGATCAGCTATGAACCCAAACATGAAGGTCCATGCAGATCAGTTCTGTCTTCTTCCCTTTTCACTGTGGTTCTTTGATAATGAAAGCTACTAAACTAAAGTTAGTCTGGAGGCTGAACTTCGGTAAAGCTGAACTGGTCCATGTGTTTGTGAGGCACAGAATGAGCAGCGTTTCCTTCCAAAGAGAAATAGTCATCAATCTGTCCTCCTGACATAAAAATAAAGAAGTCATCTTATTATCATCACTGTTAAACCTGTCAGCCCCCTGTGCCTGTGTTAAACACCTGCAGACCCAGGACAGCAGACCCAGGACAGCAGACCCAGGACAGGATCACGGTGCCGACTGGACTCCGCCAAACACGTGGGGAAGTTACTTCAATATGACTTTTTCCCCCCTCAATTTTTCCATTTGACGGAAATCCGTCGTGGTGACGGAGAACTTTAATCCCTGTACTATATGGATCCTATACATGTATATACTATATACTATGATATACTAATGTGGATCCTATACGTGTATATACTATATACTATGATATACTAATGTGGATCCTATACGTGTATATACTATATACTATGATATACTAATGTGGATCCTATACGTGTATATACTATATACTATGATATACTAATGTGGATCCTATACGTGTATATACTATATACTATGATATACTAATGTGGATCCTATACGTGTATATACTATATACTATGATATACTAATGTGGATCCTGTACGTGTATATACTATATACTATAATATACTAATGTGGATCCTATACGTGTATATACTATATACTATAATATACTAATGTGGATCCTATACGTGTATATACTATATACTATAATACACTAATGTGGATCCTGTACGTGTCCATACTACATACTATATGGATCCTATGCATGTATATATTATATATTATAATATACTAATGTGGATCCACTGGATCCGCATTAGTATATTATAATACTATAATATCTGGACTATTTGAAGTAAAGGAACATTTATAATGTTTCCAAAATGTGTGTAAAATTCTAAAATGTGAATGTATTCAAAAAAGTGTGAATCTCATAAACTGACTTTGGTACAGATTCAGACAGAACATGACTGACATACAGGGACATGGAAACTGGTTTTACCTTTACTTTATACTTCTTCCACCTCAAATAAACAGGTTTTTAATGCGCAGAATAAAAATGGTTGTTTTTTTTCTTTTTCTCCACCTTAAAGACCCAGTAAATATCAGTGTAATACCCAGCAGAGCTGCTGTGAACAGCTGATCAATACTTAATGAAGGGATGGGCGCTGGGTGACGAGCTCATCCGTCCTTTTGTGTGTCCGACAAAGCGCCCGGTAATCGCCTCCACTCCCAACACGGCCCCGGGGGTCGTCATGACAACCATCCTGTCAAACTCCCTCTGTCATCGGTGGGAAGATGTTCGACTGTAACGGGAATCCTGTTGATGTGATGATGCACACGAGGTGATGGAAGGATGAGGAAAAACTGCATCATGGGAAAAAAAGTGATGAGAGAATCAGGAGGAAGCGGCGGTGGTGGTTTTAGGTCAGGACCACATAGGAGATTTAAAGGAAAACACTGGCAGAATGACCCAGAAAGAAGGCTTTCACTTTGTTTTAGTCTAAACATGTAAAATTACAAACTGGCCTTTTACAAAAAAGTGAATAATTTGAACAAATATAAACAACATGAAATGTCTGAGGAAAAATAAGTGTAATTTTAACATCGTTTTGTCAAAGTTAATTTTTGTTCTATTTCTTGTTTATTTTTTTCATGTTTGTTACAGTTTTTTTTGAGTTTTTGCTTATTTCTGTTCATCTTGTTCATGTTTCTCCAATTTTTGTCCATTTGTGACTTTATTTATTGGTCTGTGAATAAAAAATATGAATAAACTTAAATGTCTTCATATAAATTAGTGTAATTGGACCAATATTCTGTCTGTTATTAAATGTTGTGTGTATTTGTAGATCCACTGCCATCTGTACGTTATTATAAGAATGTATAAATGATAAACTGAAACTCAATACTGGCACAATTACACAGATTTTTATTCAGAAACTTCAATTTATTTACATTTTTTAAAGGAATTTTTGTCAATGTAAACAATTTCACTGTGGAAATTTGTCATTTCTAATGAAAACTCCAAATTTTTCCTCTTTGTTTTAGTCTAAAAATGTAAAATTACAAACGATTGTTTTACAAAAAATGTGAATCTGAAAAATATGGACGACATGAAATGTTTCAAGAAAAATAAGTGTAATTTTAACATCATTTTGTCAAAGTTAGTTAATTTTTGTTCTATTTCTTGCTTATTTTGTTCATGTTTGTTACTTTTTTTTAATAGTTTTTGCTTATTTATGTTCATGTTGTTCATGTTTCTCCAATTTTTGTCTATTTTTGACTTTATTTACTGGACTGTGAATAAAAAATATAAGTAACCTTAAATGTCTTCATATAAATTAGTGTAATTGTACCAATACTCTGTCTGTTATTAACTGCTGTGTGCATTTGGAGATCCACTGTATCTGTATGTTATAATAAATATGCATAAATGATAAACTGAAACTGAATACTGGTAAAATTACACGGATTTATATTCAGAAATTTCAATTTACTTGCATATTTTAAAGGAATTCTCACAGATGTAAACAATTTTGCAATGTAAGTTTGTAATTTTTAAACAAAACTCCAAATTTTTCTCTTTGTTTTAATGTAAAAGAGTCAAATTAAAAAACTATCCTTTCACAAAAAATGTGAATAATCTAAACAAATACGAAGAACTTGAAATGTTTTAACATAATTTTGTCGAAGTTATTGTTCATTTTTGTGCATATTTTGGTCGTTCATTTGTTGTAGTTTTTGTTTATTTCTGTCTATCTTGTTCACGTTTCTCTAATTTTTGTCCATTTTGGATATTATTTATAGGCTATTATGATATTATATACAATTACAAACAAAATGTACAAATTATCTTTTCACAAAAAAAGGGAATAACCTAAAAAGACTGAAATTTCTTAAGGAAAAATAAGTGTAATTTCAACAATACGATGTGCGTTACAACATACAGATCAAATACAAATACACAACCAAGATAATCCTGACACATCTGACTGTTAATATTTTCAGTGTAATTTTTCCATTTCAAAAATCCATCCGTTGAACCTGATTGGACCCTTTGGTGGCCCCTTTTGGCCCATGAGCCATATGTTTGACACCTCTGTTTTACAGTTTAACTCAGGCTGTAAATGCATCGTTACTAGTTTGGAAGGTTCTCCGTGAAGGTTTGATTGTGGATTTGACCCCAGTCGTTGGACTGTGCTGGTGTTGTTGCACATGTCGGATCCGTCATGTGACATCATACTGGACTGGGTTTGAAGGTGCCGGTGCTGATTCCTGGGTTTAATGGACGTCCGTGCTCGGTAAAACCACATGTCCTGGTCTGTTAAAGTCAGACTGGACTCACTTTGTGCTGCTCGGCTGGTTTGGACAGTTCAATCAATACCCACTGAAAGGACAAGTGTGTTTCTGAGTCTGAAACCGGCGGATCAGGAGCTGAGACGTAAACCCAGGCCTCGTTCGCTGACACTGAAGTGGTCATCGGTCAGTTCATTAGTGTTGGACAAAGGGTCTGGAAAAAAACAACAGAATTAGCACCGAAGAAAAGCTCCAAGACAACACCTAAAGCTACAAAACACCATCTACACCAGGGCTGTCAAACATGTGTCCCTCCAAAGGTTCCAATCCGACCCCTGGGATGAATTTACAAAGTGTATAAGTTCCACAGTCCAGGCTGTGGAACTCATTTTAGTGTGGGTTCCACATCCAGACCAATCTGATCTACAGTCAAATAATAACAGCAGAATAAGATCAGACAAACCTCTTCCTTTCTGGTTCTTTCATTTACCAGCTAAAATTTCCTTAGGGGGTCAAATGAGTGGCCGTTTTTCTAAAAAAAAAAAAAAAAAAAAAAAGAAAAAAAAAGTCATAAATGCAAAGAAGCGTGTTGAAATAATGCTAATCCATTTGTGCACAGACTACTGATATTATTTGACAGTGGAAGCTCTATATTCAGAATTACTGGATTTGGAATATGGTATAATAACCCTAACACCTGGCGGGGGGGGGATTGAAATTAATAAAGTCAGTATATAACAGAATATAGCATCCATCCATCCATCCATCCATCCATCATCTTCCTCTTATCTGGGGTCGGGTCACAGGGGTAACAGTCTAAGCAGGGATGCCCAGACTTCCCTCTCCTCAGACTCCTCCCTCTCCTCGGACTCCTCCCTCTCCTCAGACTCCTCCCTCTCCTCAGACTCCTCCCTCTCCTCGGACTCCTCCCTCTCCTCGGACTCCTCCCTCTCCTCAGACTCCTCCCTCTCCTCAGACTCCTCCCTCTCCTCAGACTCCTCCCTCTCCTCGGACTCCTCCCTCTCCTCAGACTCCTCCCTCTCCTCAGACTCCTCCTCCAGCTCTTCCAGGTGGACCCCAGGTGTTCCCAGTCCAGTCCACAGTCATAGTCTCTCCAGCGTGTCCTAGGTCTTCCTCAGGTCTCCTCCTGGTGGGACATGACCGGAACACCTCCCCAGGGAGGAGTCCAGGAGGATCTGAACCAGATGTGTGATCCACCTCAGCTGGTTCCTCTGGATGTGGAGGAGCAGCGGTTCTACTCCAGAGTAGAATCGGAGTAGAATATAGCATAGAATATAAAATAGTAACACAGAATAGAAGAAAATAAATTAGAATAGAATTCTTAAAATAGCACTAGAAAGAGCATAAATAACTGGTGGACGGACGTGACATTACCCATGATGCTATTGCTAATTGTGCTCTTCTTCATAAATGTTAGTATTGTGGATCTAAAACAATACCAGCTGACACAAAAACACTAAATGTGTCAGTGGACGGATGTGACATGGTTGTTGTGGTTCCCATCATACTGATGCTCTGCAGCCATGTCAGCGTTTACACTAATGATCCCTGTGCAAAAACTAGGAGCACTATTATTTATTGGATAGTTTAGCATCAGACTAAAGAGGAAAGAACAATATAGAATTGTTCTTTGTGTATAAAAATGCTTCTTATTGTAAAACTGCTGATGTAAACAGTGCTGTGTGCCATTCTTCATGTATGTATTGGTGGAACAGAAGCAGGATGGATCAGCACCATACTCCAGATTGAACCTGTACAAATAAAACATGTGATATGGAGGAGAGAATCTGGGAAGAAAAACTGGGGAATCTGAAAGAAGAGAAGATTTGTTTTTCGGGTAAATTCAGTTCAAATAGAACTTGTCCATTTGTGACATGAAAATATAGCATTAATTGTGCTGAAATGGTTCATTTTTGAGCTGAAAACATAGTTCATATGAGCATCAACATGTTGAACAGAACTGAAATCCTGTCCATTTGAACAACTGTCATTTACCAACACAAAGTTCCTTTGGATTCACTGAGATTGATTTCTTATGCACGAAGACAGAAAGAAGAGCTCTAAGTACATTTTAGCCAATACATTTCTTTTTGTAAAACGACTAAAACCGACTCCTCT
The DNA here is from genome assembly GCF_902148855.1 of Sphaeramia orbicularis. Taxonomy (NCBI): domain Eukaryota; kingdom Metazoa; phylum Chordata; class Actinopteri; order Kurtiformes; family Apogonidae; genus Sphaeramia; species Sphaeramia orbicularis. Next base: position 14,927 of record NW_021941466.1, on the reverse strand, counting down.
ACCTCTGACCAACTGCATCTTTAAACCTTAAACTCGTTTTACGACACTTGTCCTCGTGCGTCCTCTCAGGATTATGACAGAACATGATTTTTTATTGACAGTCCACCCTCCTCCTCCTCCTCCTTATTGTGCTTTTGTTTCCTATTGTACGTTTCATCCTCATTAACTGACTGGATGGAGACGCTCATTCAGAGCCTGGAAAGCACAACTCCCACACATTCGGAGCTTAATCTGTGACTTAATTCCTCCAGTTGAACTAATTGCTTGTCCAATGGCGTCTCATATGAGCAGATTAAACCGTCAATGAGGCGTCGCACTATTAGCCACAACAATGCGCTGTGTGTTGCATCATTGGAGAACATTACATTGGCTCCAAAACAGTTCCACAAGTAATTAACGCGGCGGCGATTCGCTTCTGAATTAGTACAATTGAAACCGAGCTCATCACACGTTCAATAACAAACAAAAATATTACAACCCGCTAAATAACCTGCTTTACTCCCACGCCGCTGCCAGATGATTCCTGTGACTGAACGGCCAATTTACGGAGAACGAGAACAATGTTTAATGTTACAAACAGGTGTCAAACATACGGCCCGTGGACCAAAACCGGCCCTCCAAAGGGTCCAATCTGGTCCATGGGAAGAATTTAGTGGCTTTACACTGAACATATTAAAGGTCCCGTATTATGCTATTTTTCAGTCACGTCATATAGGTCTCAGAAGCCCAAAAACATAGTATTTAAGTTTGTTCGCCCCAAAATCATCCTTTTTTCGGAGTTTCAGCGGTCGAAAAAGTCCCTCTCACCAGCCCTCCTCAGAACAGGCTGTTTCTGGGCCTGCTTCCGGGTATGCAAATGAACGCATCTGTCCACGCCCACTCCCCCTCCCCTCTCTGGGAGAGGACGCGGCTTATGCTAGCGGTACTACTTATGTGTTCTGAACACACCAGTCACCTGTCTGAAATGCCCCTCTCTCGTCTACAATACACATGTCTCAGACAGAACGTCTTTCCAAACACTGGCTTTCTTTGCCTTGAGGCGTGAATGAGCCCCAACGGAAAACGGAGGTGTTGTGTCGGGTTCGTGGACCTGACACGGAAAGACGCCTGCCGCCACTAATGCAGGCAGCTGCTAACAAGCTTGATGCTAACTGTACTGATGCCAACCACAAAAGGCCCGTGTTCACAGTAGTTATGTTGAATGTCTCTTGATATTATCAGCTCTTGCATGTTAACGGGGACGCAAACGTTAGCAGCAGTAACCGAGCTATGTTAGCTGCCATGCTAACGTTAGACGTACACATAAACACCCACCAGCTTATCCGTAATGTAGGGTTATGCAGTAAAGATACAAAAAAATGATCAGAACTTACATCTCCCACACTTGGACTTGGGTCACGAAGCGTTGGTACTGCGTCCTTCTTGATTCGGAGTCTTTGTGCTAAGCCGGAGCTGTATGGGCCAATGTTCGAAAAACACTCGTCCGTGAAATGCCGGGCACACACATACAAGCGTTTGGGAATGTTGTTTGGTACATGACCATCACAGATAGAATCCAGACACTTTTTACGGAGAGGCTCGGACGTGGGGAGCAAAAATAAACTATCGTGTTGGTGTGTGCAGCCAACAGCACCACAACTTGCATGTCTCGCCTTCGCCATGTTTGTTGTCCAAGAGGTACTTTGCCAGGGCGGAACTCGCTTTGCAAGGGTGGGGCTTACCTTTTCATGCAGGGTGGGGGCACAGTCAGGGGGAGGAGTTAAATCCGCTTATGTCGTCATAAGCGGACCCAACTCAAACTCAGCCGTTTGAGCAGGCATTTTCACAACATGTGGTGTAGCAAGGCAGGAGGAAACAGACAGTTTTCAAATTCGAACCTCATAATGAGGCTACTGCAACACACACTACTGTAAGAAAACTGTCACAAAGTCAGATTTGCATAATACGGGACCTTTAATAGTCACACTGCAAAAATTTAAATCTGACCAAGTATATTTGTCTCATTTCTAGTCCAAATATCTCATCACACTTAAAATCAGACAATCACCTACAGAGGAACTGATCAGTGAGATAGAAGAACTGATTTATAGACAATACATTCTGAATATTTTATTTCAAGAAATCTTGCCAAGATAGTTTTCACTTGTTCCATTAGCAGATTTTTTAATTCAAGGGTTTTTTTGTTTAATTCAAGATTTTTTTGCTTGATTCCAGATTTTGCTAAATTCTAGATTTTCTTTTTTTTTTGTTTAATTCACGTTTCTGTTCTTAATTTAAGATTTTTTTTGCTGAATTCAAGATTTTTTTTTTCTTTGTTCAAGATTTTGTTAAACTCAAGATACATTTGTTTTTTTTGTTTTTTTTTTTTTGCTTAATTCAAGATTTTTTTCAGTGAGATAGGAACTTATTTTTTAGACAATAGATCCTGAACATTTTATTTCAAGAAATCTTACCAACATAATTTTCACTTGTTCCATTGGCAGATTTTTTAATTCAAGATTTTTTTTGCTTAATTCAAGATTTTGCTAAATTCAAGATTTTCTTTACTTTCTTGTTGTTTAATTCAAGTTTTTTTTTTCTTAGTTCAAGATTTTGTTAAACTCAAGATTTTTTTTTTTTCTTGCTCAAGTCAAGATTTTTTTCAGTGAGATAACAAGTTATTTTTTAGACCATAGATCCTGAAAATTTTATTTAAAGAAATCTTACCAAGATAATTTTCACTTGTTCCATTGGTAAATTTAATATTTATTTATTTATTTGTTTGTTTGTTTTTTGCTTAAATTAAGCAAAAAAAATAAATAAAAAATCACATGGACCAGATTGGACCCTTAGGAGGGCCGGTTTTGGTCCACGGGCCATATGTTTGACACCTGTTTGTAACGTTAAACATCATTATTGTTCTCTGTGAATTGCAGGGCTCGTGACTGCAACTGAATTACGGTCGCATGCGCCTGAGAATTTCGGTAGTGCGACTGTTTTTGAGATTACGATCGCACGGTGCGCCAATAAAAAACTGAGCGAAAATTAATACGTGCGCCTAGAATAATGGCTGCAGAAGTAACTCGTCAGCTGAAAATAAACAAGCTCCACGCCCCGCTGACTGAAGCAGAAAATCTAGTCCCCGCCCCTCGCGTGCGCACGCGGCATAAACAAAAGGATCAAATAACTCCACCGACGTTTGAAACAATCTCCTGACTTCAGGCGTGGTGTAGACCACAGTGACAAAGGGTACGTTTACACGGCAACACTCCGCAAAGATTTCTCCTTTGCGTTATAAAATCATTCCGCGTTAAGACGCCGCCGCTATGATAACGATCTGCGTTAACATGAGTCCGCGAGGACGGCTGAATACGCTGTAGTGGCCATGCCAGACCAGTAGCTGGCGATGTAGAGCTGTAGTGAAACAGTGGCAGTAAAACAGGCGCCTGCGCACAAACAATTTCCGGTTTAGACAGCCTTTAAATGAGGAGAAGAAGAAGAGGAGGAGGCGGACAACACTATTTACAAACAACAATGGCGAGTGGTCGTACAAAGACGCAGGACTTCTTTGTCTGGACAGACGAGCTGAGCACAGTTAGCAGCACGTATGTTGTTCTGAAACCGGCCATTGTTGTTGTGGTTGTTCCTTCTTTTTCTGCAGCTTTATTGTGTCATGGAGGCTGGCAAACCAGCTTGGAGGCGCATTACCGCCACCAACTGGCCTGGAGTGGGTTAACTGGCGGTTCTTGGCTGCGCGCGCATGCGGTGACGTCATATTTTACCCCGGAACGCTCCGACTCGCGTTAACACGGAGCTGGAATGCGGAGCGTATCGATAACGTTCCACCCTGGACCCTGGTATCAAAAGTTTCCGGATTCAGGCACTCTAGGCACCGTTTCCATGTTAACAGAAGGCTAATCCGCGATGAAATCTTCCCGGAGTTGACTGAATCCAACGCCGTGTAAACGGCCCCTAAGGGCCTTTAGGCCATGAAATAAAAAAGTTGGTTGTTGCAAATAATGGTGTGATTCGTCTTTCTTCTCCAAGAACCAACTAAAGTATATACCACACATTGACAATTGTTTTGCACCTGTGTCAATGTAAGCTTTTTCTTTCATACTCTATTCAAATACTTTATTCTAGGTTGTTAACTGCTTAAATACATATAGGAATATTACTTGGTATGGCCAAGAGTTTTGCTTGTTCTCCAAATTTTTTATATAATAGTGGTGCGCCTAGATTTTAGCCTGTGCTCCTAACTTTTTAGGGTTAGGAGCACAGTGCTCCTAGGTCAAAAAGTTAATTTTGAGCCCTGAATTGGCTTGTTTTTGGATTTTTTCCAGTGCAACAGTCTCTTTTCCATTGACCCTCAAATTGCGTGATTATATCTTGCACATAAAAATTTGTCTAATGGAAAACGACATTCTGAGTATCTGGGGGTTGGGTCGCCAAGCCCCCCACCGGTGACTGCCGCCCAATCCACATTGTACCGTCCCCTATGGTTCCCTTGGTGGGTGGTGTGCCCACCGGAGGTCAGGCCCACATCGTCCCTTCGGGCTGAGCCCGGCTGGGCCCCATGGGCAAAGGCCCAGCCACCAGGTGCTCACGTACGAACCCCAACAGGGGGCACTGCTTCCAGGGTGGGCCCCCCTGTGCCACACCAGGTGATGTCACAGTCCCTGTTTGTTTCTTTTTCATAGGGGCTTCTGAACTGCTCCCGGTCTTGCTCATCACCCACGACCTGTTTGCCATGGGAGACCCTACCAGGGGCATGAAGCCCCTGACAATGTAGCTCCTAGGATCATTCGGGCACTCAAACTCCCCCACCATGGTAAGATGGCAGTTCAAGGGCGAGGTGGCTCAGGCATCTGTATCGGACGCCTCCTGGGGAGGTGTTCCAGGTATGTCCCACCAGGAGGAGACCTCAGAGAAGACCTAGGACACACTGGAGACACTATGACTCTGGACTGGGAACACCTCAGGACCCCCTGGAAGAGCTAGAGGAGGAGTCTGGAGAGAGGGAAGTCTGGACATCCATTAGACTGTTGGCTCCAGGACCCAAATAAGAGGAAGAAAATGGATGGATGGATGGATGGACAGATGGATGGAAAAACGACAATATCTCCAAAACTCGCTTAACAATGAATAATTTTTGTTGTTGTAGGTGTTTTTTCAGTTAAATTGGTCTATGACCCAAAACTGTAATGGAAAGACCTTTGAGTCCAACTAGAGTCACATGACCAAAACAAACAGATGTTGATGGATGTTAGAACAAGAGAAGAAGAAGAGTTGAATCCAAACATGTGTGTATGTGTGGACACAGCAGAAAACCACACCAGTTTAGAATTTAGGAGGAGATAGAGGAGGAAGCAGCATTCTAGATTCAAAACTAGAAAAGCACTCAGAGAGCGCAGACCTCCGCCAAGACAGATCCCCCCCCCCCCCCCCCCAAATCACCACCAAAATTTATTCATTTGTTCCTTGTGCCGGTATCAAGATTTCCTGAAAATCCGTCCATAACTTTTTGAGTTATCTTGCTAACAGACAAACCCTGATGAAAACATAATCTCCGCCGTTTCACTCGGCAGAGGTAACAACACAGATTCATGTTCCTGTTTATGGAAGGACTGACAGACATCTACCAGAAGAAACAAACTCAGCAGCACAGCAGGGATTGAATGGACAAACCCACATTACACACTTGTGTTAAATATGGGGACAGTTTCCCCTTAAACCCCTCCATGAGTTTCAGATGCACTGGTAAACCTCTGTATTCATGCGTTCCAGGCTCTGATGGGTCATTTCCTGTTCCTCCTCAGTCCTTAAACTGATCCATTCTACTGAATCCTCTGAATCCGCTTCAACGTGTCGTTGTTTTGGGCTGAATCCATTAGTTCTGGCCTGGCTCTTAGTGTTCCTGTTTGCCACCATCCTCTGGGGAAATCCTCCCACCGTCAGCCTGGAGGCCCAGCTGTCATTCCAGATGCAGTCGGAGAAGACCCCAGGGCTTTGGGAAACTCACACTATTTCCCCCAAATGATGCTCATGCACTGGGATGTCACAACCAAGAGCACAACGGTAATGAATCATAGCTGAAACATGTCAAATGACCAATAAAAACACCAACACACTGGTCACAGTGGAGAAAAACCAGTAAAAAAGAACATAATAACCCATGAATAATAACACTTTCAAGGGTTTGTCTTCATTTTAGCACAAAAAAAAAGTCAAATATTTGATATTAAAGCAGATCTTTACATGGGTGTTTTCTCCAGAAAAGTGCGGTAATCAAACACGGTTATCACGATAATTAGAATTTAAACGGTAATACTAACCGTTGGCAATTTTACCGCCATTTATCGTTATACTGGCAATCGTTACATCCCTGTACATGAATAAGGAAATAACGAGTCATTTTTTTAATTTTCTGATTGTGGATTCTCAATTGAAAATAAAAAAAAAGAGCCAATGATACAAAGATTTTATTATAAACACATGTATAAACTTCATTAATACTATGACAGTAAACTATGTCCAAATATGGTCATTTCTGGTTGAAAAAACCCAACATAATGAGCATTTACATCACAGGTGTCAAACAAGTGGCCCAGGGGCCAAAACCGGCCCGCCAAAGTTTCCAATCCCCACAGGATGAATTTGCAAAGTGCAACTTAGGGCATCAAACTCAAAAATAATATCATAATAACCTATAAATAAACACAACACCAATTTTTACCTCCGCCAGGAGGTATTGTAATCACTTTGTTTTGTGTGTTTGTGTGCGTTTGTTTGTTAGCAAGATAACTCAAAAAGTTATGGATGGATTTTCATGAAATTTTCAGGAAATGTTGACACTGGCACAAGGAAGAAATGACCCAATTTTGGTGGTGATCCGGGGGGGGGGGGGCAGATCTGTCTTGGCGGAGGTCTGCGCTCTCTGAGTGCTTTTCTTGTTTCTCTTTGATTTAGTGCAAAAAACATTAAATTATGAAAATATTTACATTAACAAACTATCCTTTAACAATAAAATGTGAATAACCTGAACAAATATGAACAACCTGAAATGTCTAAAGAAAATTAAGCACAATTTTAAAAATATTCTGCCTGTTAAAAAATGTTTTGCGCCTTTAGAGATCTGCTCTGTAATGTATGTGTAGAAATGATGAGTCCAGGCATAATATTGATAACATGGTACTTATATTTCTTAACAAATTTCTTTTTTTTCCAGGTTATTCACATCCTTGTTGTTTGGATAGTTTGTAACTGTAAATATTGGTGTAACTGAATGTTATTTTTTACACTAAAACAATTTGGAGCTGTCATTATTTTTGTCTATCATGGTATTATTGTACAGGTCTGGCCCACTTCAGATTAAATTGGGTTGAATGTGCCCCCCCCCCCCCCCAAAAAAAAAAAGAAAATGAGTTTGACAGCCCTGATTTACATGATCCATCAATGAAATACAGGGGGAAAAAAACAGATTTTTACAGTAAAAACACTAAATACAGATGATAATATCAGAATAAATGTGATAAATCACTTAGTTAAAGTTAAATCTCGAGTAAAAACTACTTTGGAACAATGACACGAGTAGAACTTGGTCTGTACGGGTTAATGATACAAAAGTAAATAAAACCAAATGAATAAATAAATGATGAGTGGCTTTATATTTTCTGATTCATTTTTGATCATTTAATTTGCCCTGGATGTCAGAGCAGAACCCAACAGAACCCACCAGAACCGGGTCGTGTACAGTAAAGCCTTAAAACATCCGTTGAATCCATGTGAGCCTCATCACGCGGCCGCGGCGGCGCCTTCGTGCGTCCTTAAACCCCTCAGTGATGTGTTAATCTGAAGGCAGCATCGGAGTCGCATTGAGATGCAAAGCTGCGATGGAAGCGCCTCCTCGCCTTCGGATGACGCCGCTGTTTGACACCGGATTAAAAACAACAATGCGCAGATTTATTTGCCGCGGCGAAGCTGGAGGTTTTTCCCATGATCCTCTGGTGCTTTTACTGTCGGTTAATTCCTGCAGCGAGTGTGTTTTCACCTTTTGAAGTTTGGTTCCTGTCGTCCTGATGTTATTCCACGTTTAAGTGTTAATGACCAGGTTGAACTGCTGGACCAGGACACGCCCCCTCTCCCAATGAGGACACGCCCCCTCGCCGTCCACCAAATAACGAGGAAATTTGGATATTTGAGTAAAATTAAGACACTTATCCATCAGAAGATATATTTTTTTCATTCAATAGCAGATTTTGTTCATTTATTGGTACTTTTTTTGTTCTTAAGCCATTTTTTGAATGTTTTACATGTTTTGTTCTTTTTCTTCTTATTTTTTTGTGTTGATTAAGTTTTGGCGCTGATTTCATTGCTTTTTTATTCATTCTGTTGCTTATTTTGTTCATTTATTGGTACTTTTTTGTTCTTAAGCCATTTTTTAAATGTCTTAAACAATTTTTTTTTCTTATTCTTTGTGTTGATTAAGTTTTGGTGCTGATTTCATTGTTTTTTTTATTCGTTCTGTTGCTTATTTTGTTAATTTATTGGTACTTTTTTTTCTTAAGCTATTATTTGAATATCGTACATGTTTTGTTCTTTTGTTTCTTATTTTTTGTGTTAAGTTTTAGTGCTGATTTCATTGCTTTTTTATTCATTCTATTGCTTATTTTGTTCAGTTATTGTTTTTGTTTTTTTTGTTGTTTTTTTTAATTTTTATTCTTCAGCCATTTTTTGGCATTTTGTTGCTTGTTTTCCAGCTTGTTTTTCTGCACATTTGGATATTTCTTTTATATTTGGCTTATTTTTTTATACATTTTCTTACTTGTTTGACATTATTTACAAAGTTCTGTTGATTTTCTTGTCTTTTGCCCATTTCCTACATGTGTAGCCCTCTTTTCCCTCAGAGGGGTGTAATACTAAGTGTAACCTGGGTTCTCACCCGTTAAGCCTTTTGAATAAACAATGAGACTTAACCACCCATGCAATTCACTTGACACAATTAAACAAACTAACTAGTCCAGCCAGCGAGTGGACACAGAGACTGTATTTAAACAGAGTGTATTATAAAGTAACCTGGTGAAATACTGCAATACAATGAAATACTCAAGTAATAAGGACAGTGGAAGGTCAAGTAGAAGTTATTGGACATTAGGGCTGTGTATCAGCAAGAATCTGGTGATACGATACAAATCACAATACTAGAATCATGATAGAATATATCACGATATATCATGACACTATTAAAAAGGCAATTTTTTGTTTGTTTCTTTTTTTTAATGATTATTTTCTGGAAGAATTGAATTACAGCAGAAATCTGCACAAATACTAAACACATTTTTATTTGATCAGAACAGGATCTAATGTTCTATCACAAAATGCCCCTGTGTTCAAACTGAAATTCTGTTTTACAGACATTCAAGTTTCAGATCCTGTTCAAATGTTCAGATTCTATTAGTTCACAACTAACATCAGAACAGGATTTTAGTTCAATCCCAACAAAGGAACTGCCATCTGCCTCTCAGACAGAAAAAAGTGCTGTTAGGATGCATCAAATAACCATTATTTAATAAAACAGTGTTAAATAATAATAAATAAGATATAAACATTAAAGAAAAACAAAACACGAAAATTAACCTCCACCACATCTGCATTTGAATAAACACCTAAAAATATCGATACAGTACTTTTTGATATCGATACAGTATTGCGAAATTATAAAGATTTTTTTTCTGAGTGTTTTTATTCCTCTTTAGGCATGAAAAAAACAAAGCGATTAAAAATTTTCTTATGAACCTATTTTTCATGGAGTTGCAAAAACGTACATTCAACTCAACACCATGTGTTTAATATTTGAAGCATTTTTTTTTGTTTTTACTGATATTCAGACTTGCACATACTTGAAGATAGATTCTGTTCATTTAAATGTTATTTTGTTTTTGTCTTAATTTGCTTTGTTCAGTTTTATTTTATTTCTTTGCATGTTCTAAATAAATAAATAAATAAAATAAAACGAAAATAAATATATTACAGCGTAGGTGGAAGTTCAGCAGGAAGTCAGCTCTGTGTGAAGTATGAGCACAAGTTGTGCTTTTAATTTGACAAGAAAAAAAAAAAAAAAAGGAAAAAAAAATAAACAAAAAGGCCAATAAGCATTGCCATACACATATTAAGTCAAAACTAATACTAACACAACAACCCCGCTGAATTATTGCACATAAAAATAACACATTTACAACAATAACACATTTACTGTGGCAAACATGCCACAATATTGTATGAAAACGATGAAGTAAAAACATTTTTTAAACTGCAAATCTGTTGTTTTCTCACATTTTATTATACTCTAATACTAGTCACTACTCACTTTATGGAGATAATATGCAAAATAAAACCTTTTTGTTTAGAAAATCTGTTAGTTACAGTCTAATAACATTAACAAGCAACTGATTTCCACTCAAACATGTTAGTGCAGATTAGGTTTATCAAGAACAGTAAAGTTCCAGTAATGGTATGAATATCAGTGTATGAGATGATGCATAAGCGTCCACAAAATCCATGAATAAGAGAACACCTTTGAACAACTGTCCACTGTAGTGACCACTATGCATGAAAGGGTTACGTAGAGATGGTGGATGTGTTTTAGTTTTGTTATTGGTTCTTTTGTTATAATGACAATGCTCAATGCCGTACACATTTAAATTCATGGAAGTGGTGTGTCAGGTGAAAAGGAGAGGCACAAAATTAAACTTCTGCTTCTGGTCTATTCCTTTTTTTGGTTTTTGAGTTTATTGTGGTTGTTGTACTGTGTGTCTCGATTACTGTATAAACCATTCATTCACTCATTCATTCCTTCCTTCATTCCACACTGGACATGCGCAGCTCACAGCCCAGTACTCACAGTAGAACAGTCAGTGCTCCAGTCCACAGCTGGAACTCTGGGTCAGTCTTCCCATCTTCCACAGCTCCTGTAGCTAACCTGAGGAACCTCCGGCTGTCTGATATCTGGAGCCGCTATCAGACAACTCCCACGTTGCTGTAAACACATTAAATCCTCTCTTTAATGCCACGGTGTGATAGTTAGCTTAGCCACTGACGAGCGCGAGCTCAGTGTCCCAGACAGCTAGCTAGGCTCCGGTTTAAAACACTGAGACACGGCACGAACTATGCGCCACCGTCTACCGTGTTTACAATAAAAAATAAACAAAGTCTATCTGGATAGGAGACGGCGAGCTGCGCGAACTGCAACAACTTACTCCTTAACTCCTTAATGATCTCTTGCAGAAAATCCGCCTCAGTTTCTCCAACCCTGTTTCCGCCTGTGTGGGTCCGCGTGCCTGACCCTTCCTCCCCTGCTAGATCCCGCCCACTGTGTGTTCTGATAGGACGGCAGGGAACCTGACAGTGAGCTTGACCTATGATAATTATTAATTCTACCAGCGGAAGTTAGGTTGAGCTACTAAGTGTTCTCACACAAATCATGTAAAGAAAACAAACAAACAAACAAACAAACAATATTCAACAGTCAGTGGAAAATACTTGGTCATGCTGTGTATGCTGTGTAAGTGTAAACCTGTAACTAAAATACACAAACACACAGAGCAGTGCTAAGACTAAGCAGCAGGGTTCATAACAGAACCCAGGGCTACACATGGTTTATTTTATTTATTTATTTATTTTCTTATTTTTGTGTTGATTAGGTTTTTGGTGTTGATTTCTATGCTGCAGTTATTTTTTTTATTATTCATTCTGTTCCATATTTTGTTCATTTATATATATTTAGTTTTTGAATTTGTGGGCTTTTTTTTTTTTTTTTTTTTTTTTTTTTTTTTTTTTTTTTTGCACATTTTGATATTTACCTCCGCCAAGGAGGTTATGTTTTTGCCAGGGTTTGTTTGTTTGTTTGTTTGTTTGTCTGTTTGTTTGTCTGTCCGTTAGTGTGCAACATAACTCAAAAAGTTATGGACAGATTTGGATGAAATTTTCAGGGTTTGTTGGAAATGGGATAAGGAAGAAATGATTAAATTTTGGTGGTGATCGGGGCTGGGGGGGCCCACGAGGGGGGGGGGGGGGGGGGCACTGATCAGCCTTGGCGGAGGTCTGCGCTCTCCGAGTGCTTCTAGTTCTTTCATATTTTGCTCATTTTTATACATTGCTTGGCAATGTTTATAAATTTCTGTTACTGTTTTTTTCCCCTGTTATTACATTTCCTGTTCTATTTATTTATTCATTTATTTATTTAGCTTATTTTTATTATTAGGTTTTTGGTGCTGATTTCATTACTTTTTAAAAAATTCATTCTGTTGCACATTTTGTTCATGTAAATCTTGTTTTTGAATTTGTTGGCATTTTGTTGCTTTTTTCCAGTTAGTTGGTTTTTTTTTTCACATTTTGATATTTCTTTTATATTTTGCTCATTTTTATACATTTTCATAATTGTTTGGCAATATTTACAGATTTATTTTACAGTTTTCCTCCCCTTTTATTACAGTTCTTGTTTTGTTTTTTTTTTGCTTGTTTTTTATTTTTTATTATTAGGTTTTTGGTGCTGATTTCATTACTTTTTAAAAATTCATTCTGTTGCATATTTTGTTCATTTCAATTTTGTTTTGAATTTGTTGGCATTTTGTTGCTTTTTTTTCCCTTTTTTTTGCACATTTTCATATTTATTTCATGATATGCTCATCTTTTTACATTTTTGTAATTGTTCGGCAATGTTTACAAATTTCTGTTACTGTTTCCCCCCCCTTTTATTACATTTCTTGTTTTTTTGTTGGTTTTTTTTTGCTTATTTTTTTATTAGGTGTTGGTGCTGATTTCATTGCTTTTTTTCTATTCACTCAGACGTGTATTTTGTTCATTTATTGGAATTCTTTGGAATTTGGAATTTTTTCCTCAAATTTTTGTTCTTAAGCAATTTTTTGGCACTTGTTGGCCTTTTGTTTGTTTATTTCTATTTTGTTGCTTATTTCCAGTTTTTTGTTTGGTTTTTTATGCGCATTTTGATATTTGTTTGGGTATGTTTGCACATTTCTGTTCCTACTGTTTCATTTTTTATTTTATTTTTTTTTACCATTTTTGTTAATTTTTTTTTTTTTGTGCTAATTTTGTGTTTGTTAGTTTTTGGTGCAGTTTGGTGTCATTTCATTGGGGTTTTTTGTTCACACTATGGCTTATTTTATTCATTCGGTTGCTTATTTTGTTTATCTTTGTCCATATTTTTCCCTGTTTTGGTCCTTTTAAATTCTTATTCAGTTCATTTCTTTTTGTCCATGTTGTTGCTGCGGTTCTTGTTTTCTTTCTGTATTTCCTGTTCCATCACTGACTCTCCTGGTGGACTAATGCAGCTCCGTTGGTGGAGTCCTCATCCTCCTCCTCAGAGCTTTTACCGCCGACCTCCATCCCTTCTGTGCACGACTTAATCCAATTTGTGGCAGAAAACTCCAGATGAAAGCCGGTCTGTGGCGTTTCCTGTCGCCGCCGTGCATCCCTATCATCCATCCAATCTCCCCTGCACCGCCCCGGCCTCTGAGCGCTGAGGTGGCTCCATTAGCTGAGCTAACGCTAACGCCACCGCCACTGCCACCGCCTTCCTCCAGCGTCCATTTGGTTTATTTTCCTCATTTCAGCTGAAGAATCATACATGTACAAGTACTCCTAAATACACACACCAGAGGATTATACATGTACTAGTACTCCTAAATACACACACCAGAGGATTATACATGTACTAGTACTCCTAAATGCACACGCCAGGTTTATACATGATATTATATCAACATTAATAATCAATATGATATCTATCCCATAATATAAAACTATATTCTGACATTAGTCATTATTGTTTTGGATCCCAGACTCCTGTTAGAAAAGAAACACCTGAATTCGATGTGTCCATATACTTTAGGACACATACTTTTGTAATATTTCATTGTTTTTCAGTTTCAGTAGTTTGAATATTTCGTTGTTTTTCAGTTTCAGTAGTTTGAATATTTCGTTGTTTTTCAGTTTCAGTAGTTTGAATATTTCATTGTTTTTCAGTTTCAGTAGTTTGAATATTTCGTTGTTTTTCAGTTTCAGTAGTTTGAATATTTCGTTGTTTTTCAGTTTCAGTAGTTTGAATATTTCGTTGTTTTTCAGTTTCAGTAGTTTGAATATTTCGTTGTTTTTCAGTTTCAGTAGTTTGAATATTTCGTTGTTTTTCAGTTTCAGTAGTTTGAATATTTCGTTGTTTTTCAGTTTCAGTAGTTTGAATATTTCGTTGTTTTTCTCTTTCATTAGTTTGAATATTTCGTTGTTTTTCAGTTTCAGTAGTTTGAATATTTCGTTGTTTTTCAGTTTCAGTAGTTTGAATATTTCGTTGTTTTTCAGTTTCAGTAGTTTGAATATTTCGTTGTTTTTCAGTTTCAGTAGTTTGAATATTTCGTTGTTTTTCTCTTTCATTAGTTTGAATATTTCGTTGTTTTTCAGTTTCATTAGTTTGAATATTTCATTGTTTTTCAGTTTCAGTAGTTTGAATATTTCGTTGTTTTTCTCTTTCATTAGTTTGAATATTTCGTTGTTTTTCAGTTTCATTAGTTTGAATATTTCGTTGTTTTTCTCTTTGGTTCATCTGTGATAATAACCTGTTCAATCTCCTCTCTGTCGCTAACGTTTCCACCTGATAAACTCCGGTCAAAGTGTCTGGTATCTGATTGAACGGGGCGTCGGGGGGGTGAAGGGGGCGTGGCCTCTCCATTCACTTCAGTTCTAAACCTGGGTGACCTTTGACCCCCAACACGGGAGGTTTGGAGTGGTGTCAACAGAGGCTAATGGAGGCAATTTACAGCTGTAATTAGTGTGGAGTGGAGGAGGAGGAGGAGGAGGAGGAGGAGGAAGAGGAGGAGGAGGAGGAGGAGAAGGAGGAGGAGCAGGAGGAGGAGGAGTGGAGGAGGAAGAGGAGGAGGAGA